>NW_026609624.1:0-27670 GCF_029499605.1 Hyla sarda | reverse complement strand
CGGCCTTTTGGCTAAGATCAAGTGTAGTATCTGCATTTGGTCTGGTCGGAAGGTGTCTGTGGTACCCCGCTTCTCGGCCTTGGGGGATTGTCTCTCCTTACGGAGGGACTTCACCCCCTTGCTGCTATTGGGGAGCGGGCTTAGTCCACAGACAACGGGTTGCGATCCCCCTGTCTCTGGGACCTTGTATCTCAGAAGGCATTTTCGGTACGTTGAGCGTTACCTGTAGCTTCGGAAGCACCTAGGGTACCCCCGACCTCTGCCTTGGGTAAGGGTTCCGCTTTTATAGCGGGATTCCGAGCCCCTGCTGCTATTGGGGAAGGGGCTTAGTCCCTGGGTGTGGAAGATGCCGTTCTCCTGGGCTTTCCCCTCTGGGGAAATGTCGATGCGAAATACCATCCGCATAGAGGTGTCGGAGAGCCATCGTCAGTTGAAGAACCTCCGCTTCATTGCGGAGGTGATTCTTCTTGACTACTTCCGCCTCAATAGGGAGGACATCCTGTGTCTAAATGACCAGGAAAGCCGTGGCCTGTATACCGTCACCTTCACGGCCACGGCGTGTTGCGATAACATCTATGCAACCTTGTCTGGTGCGGACCAGAGGGACGATCGACTCGACGGTCTTTCGTTCCAGTTCCTCTATGGTGAGGAACATATACCGTTGGTGGTGGCTATGCACAGCCCTCATGTGACCACGGAGGATATAGCCACTTTTCTTCGACGATACTGCGAAGAGGTGCGATTCGCAAACAAAATCTTGAACTCCGTGCGGTTCTGGAACGGCAAGAGGAAGTTCTGGGTCAAGCTCCGTAAGGATCCCGGTGGTATTGGGGGTCTTTGCCATCCGCCCCCAAATTTTGCCATCGGGAGAGTTCGGGGCTTCCTGTTCTATCCTCAAATGCCTATGTATTGCCGAAATTGCTTGAGGTTTGGCCACACCCAGGAGACCTGCGGCGCGGAGCGTGTGATTCGCTGCAATAGGTGTGGCCAAGAAGGTCACATAGCCTCAAGATGTAGCCATACGATAAGGTGCAACCTCTGCGGAGAGGAAAATCACGATTTTAATTCCTGTCCCCATAAAGCAAAAACTACGATGGGTGGGTCAAGGCTGGGCCCACCCAAAGAGGGGACAGGACAAAAGACGTCCTTTTTTAAGATGCCCAAACCCCAGATGGCAGGTACTGATGGGTCCAGGCCCAAGACCTCTGGTGCTCCATCGGGGGGCCCACCGGTGGTAGTGCTAGGGGGAGGCCATGGGGATTCCACGAAGCCCGGGCGGGTGATCGAGTTTACTGCCCGGGAAATTGAAAGACGTCGATCGACTTCCTACCTGGCTCAAGAGCCCGCCAAAACTTCTGAAGGGGGCTCACCTGTGGCGGGTGGCAGCCGACGGGCCTCGGTGGGGGCAGAGGTGGACCCAAAATTGCAGCATAAGCCAGGTACTGGCTTGGCCCAGGGTCGCCCTGCTCCGGACGAAGAGGCCCCGGTGAAAGCCCGCCGGAAGGGGAGCCAGGTGGCCAGGTCTGAGCCCGGTCCTGTTACTCCGCCTATACAGGACAGGGCCAAGAAGACAAGTGGCGCCAAACCAGGGTTTGCTGCCCCGCCAGCAGTGGACCCGGTGGGTAAAACTGGCCATCGTCGATCGATGGGGAAGTTGGAGCAACAGTCCTCAGCAACGCTTGCTGGGGAACAAGCGATGAAAACTTCCCAAGGTAGCGGCAAAGGTTCCGGAAAAGAGGCCTCACAGGCCCCTGTGCAGCAGTTCCAGTCGTCAAAAGATGAAAGAAGACGCAGATCCATCAGCCGGGGGCCAGAGATTACATCGAGTGAGAGCAACACAGAGGATATGGACAGCAGTGTGACATTTAAAAGACAAAGAGAAGAAGAAGAGGAAGACATTCAAAGGAAAGCGGCGTGCCGTAGTTCGGACGAGAGCGAGCTCAGGGTCGGGGCATCATCGATCTCAAGCTCCGACCCTCAGAACATCAAGGAGCTGATGACCCCGCAGGCGGGGGATGACGGTACGCAGCTTATTATTGACTTTGATTCTCCAAGCACGGACTCTCCATAAACTATGCCTATCCCTGTAAAAATTGCCTCACTCAATGTGAGGTCCTTAAAGAGCCCTGATCGCAGGGCTGCTTTATTTTCTTATCTAGAGACATGTGACTTTGACCTTTGCCTGCTACAAGAATGTGGAATCCCTAGTAAAATGGACTATAAAGACTTAAAAGAAGACTGGAAGCTGGGCCCATCCATATGGTCCGGTGCAAATGACTGTCGTTCTGTGGGTGTTGGGCTGCTCTGCCGAGGCCAGTCCTTTTCTATTCATACAGTAACTGAGATTGTGCCTGGCAGAGCTCTTTTAATTCATCTATATTTTAATGGACTTTTAATTCGTGTTTTAAATGTGTATGCCCCTCCTGATAAACAGGAGCGGGCAGAACTATTTGAAATTTTACCACTGTTTTGTGTTGGGTCTTCCCCCCTGCTGGTGGGAGGTGATTTTAACTGCATACGTGATGGGGAACACCGGCAGGGTGGGGATATTAATCGTAAAGACCGCACTTCTTACCTGCTTAAAAATTTTATTGATGATTTTAATTTGAAAGATTGCTGGAAGGATCTCTTGCCGGAGGACCCGGGCGCCACATGGTCCAATGGAAGAGTGAGCTCCAGAATCGATTTTATTTTTTCCTCTAGAGCTTTTAAACCCCTGAAATGCACGCTCGAGCAGAATATCTTCTCTGATCATAAGCTCCTCTTGGTGGGCCTGGAGCTAGAGGGGGAGCAAAAAGCAAAAAGGGGCCTCTGGAGATTAAACACCACACTCCTAGAGGACCCTGAGATAAAAGAGGAGTTTGTGCGGACCTACCAATGCTGGCAATCACAAAGAAAACCCCATGAGCCTATGCTGCACTGGTGGGAGGGCACCAAATCTAAAATCAGATTTTTTTTTATCAAAGCAGGTAAGAAGAAGGCAAAAATGGAAAAACAGTGGTTTTATGTTCTTAACATGCGTTTAAATGTACTTTTTAAATTGAAAGAAGCTGGTATGGATGTAGAAAATGATATTTTAAACCTTAAAACTGAAATAAAACATGCCATAGAAAAGAAAGGGAAACAAATCATTTTTAACTCACATGTGCAGCACCTGGAGGAGGGCGAGAAATGTTCCCGTTTCTTTTTTAAAAAAGTGATGAATAGGAGGGATATCATCCAAAACCTTGAGGGTGAATCCACTCCAAAAGGCATGTTAGATGCAGTTTTTAACTTCTACCAGCTTCTTTTTAATAAGAAAGATCTTAATCCATCCTTTTTAGAACATGTTCTTAATTCCCTTGATTTTAAGCTAGATGTTTTAGACCAGGAGGTTTTATCCCGTGATCTTAACTTAGATGAACTTTTATTTGTTTTTAAAAGTTTTTCTAGTGGGAAGGCCCCTGGGGAAGATGGTTTACCCATCGAATTTTATTTAGCTTTTTGGGATATTTTAAAGGATGATATGGTTTTATTGTATAAAGAAACTTTTATTGTTAATGAACTTCCCCCTTCCTGGAGGAGGGGGATTGTATCATTACTTTTTAAAAAGGGTGAAAAGGATATGCTAAAAAATTGGCGCCCCATCACACTTTTAAATGTCGATTATAAAGTTTTAGCCAAGTTATTAGCTGTCCGTTTTAAACCTTTTATTCATAAATTAATTCACCCAAATCAGGTTTGTGGGGTACCTGGAAGGTCTATAGCTGAATCCCTAAATATTTTAAGAGATGTTTTATGGTATTTTAAGGATAGAAATCAAACTGTAGCAATTTTATCCTTAGACTTTGAAAAAGCCTTTGATAGGGTCTCCCATGAATACCTGTTTTTAGTTCTTAAAAAGATGGCAGTGCCTGAAACGATTTTAAGCCGAATCATGCTTTTATACCGATCCTGTTTTAGTCAAGTCTCTGTTAATGGCTTTTTAACCAGCGGTGTTCCTCTTTTATCAGGTGTCAAACAGGGCTGCCCCCTGTCCCCACTCCTTTTTATTTGCGCAATCGAACCACTGATGGCCCTCCTCAGAAAAGACCGGGTAGTAAGAGGCGTACCGATACCTGGTGGAGGAGGGACCCATCTAAAGGTGTTGGGGTACATGGATGATGTCACCATACTGTGCCCGGACTCTCCATCCATGAGGGGGGCATTGAGGAACACCAGCTATTTCTGCGAGGTCTCTGGTTTTAAGCTAAACACAGATAAATGTGACTGTTTTTATATTGGCTCCTGGGATTCATCCATCACCCCAGGAGTTACAATGCAACAGGATCAAATTAAAGTTTTAGGTATTGTTTTTAACCAGGTCAATGATGGGAGCCCTAACTGGGATTCAGCTATAGCTAAGATGGAGAAGAAGATTTTAATGTGGAATCTTAGAAACCTTACCATGGAGGGGAAGATTTTAATAATAAAGATGGTTTTACTCCCTATTATGCTATACATTGCCATGGTATTTCCTCCATCTATTTTATACATTAAAAAAGTAACTAGAATTGTTTTTACTTTTTTATGGGGTTCAAAAATGGAGAAATTAAAGCGTGATTTTATGTACAAAAGTAAAGATAATGGCGGGAAAGATGTTCCTAACCTTTTTACTTTCTTTTACATAAAGTATTTCTGTTTCTGTTTTAAAATTATTAAATCCGATGGCATTTTTAGCTGCTTTTTAAGGTACGCTGCGGGCATGGTTTTTAAAAGATGGTTGCGCATCCCTCTGAACGCTCCGGTGCTTCTGTGTCCCCCAAAACATTATGTGGTGTTGGAAAAGACAGTCAGGCTCCTAGGTCTCCAAGATTTGGAGCCTGACATACTGGGGGACCAGAGAAAGGTATCAAAGGTCCTCAGGCGGAGTGAGGTTACCCTGGCAGTGTCCAATTTCACACAGGCAAGATCCAAAAAGGTATGGCGGAACGTGTACGGGAAGTTTCTGGCGAATGTACACAGGGATCTTGCCTGGGCAATCGTCCACCAGTGCCTCCCTACTCGTGAGTTCCAGCACAGGCGAGGACTGGTGGCGAGAGCCAAGTGCCCGAGAGATGGCTGCGGAGTGGACGAAACGGTGCTGCACATATTTTGGAACTGCCCTTTTGCACGGGAGCTTTGGAGGAAGGTAGGCCCACTTTTGAAGTGGGCCTGCGGCCTAAAAGATTTTAATCACGAATGTGTCTTTTACGGTCTTTTTAACTGCCCCAATTTTAAACAGCAGATGATCTGCTGGATGATTATTAATTGTTTTAAAAATGCCATCTGGAAAGTTAGGAACATCTTACTTTTTAAACATGATTTTATTGATGTTAAAAACTGTATAAAGCTGGCCCTGAGTGAGATGTACATCTATTACCTAAGAGACAAGAAACAGTTGGGGGCCAGCGAGGCAGCATCCATGTGGTGTCTGCCTCTATGGAACGAAATAACAATATAATCAGTTTTTATGACATTTGTATAATGTTTTATCCTGCCATTTTTATTTTTTCTCCTTTTATTACTGGTTTTATTATTTGTATTTTAAAACTTTTGTGAACCTTTTATTATTTTGCATTTTAAATTTTGTATGGTTTCTTATTTATTCAATAAAATTTTGTTGAAACCTTATCTGTTCTTATCAGTTTAATATCTGATACGTCCCCTATCTGGGGACCATATATTAAATGGATTTTTGAGAACGGGGGCCGATTTCGAAGCTTGCTTCCGTCGCCCTATGCATTGACCCGATATGGCAGTATCTTCGGGTACAGTGCACCACCCCCTTACAGGGTTAAAAAGAAAGATTCCTACTTTCATTGCTACCTGCTTGCTGGCTAGCCAGCTAGCCAGCCCTGTGGGCCTTGCTGCTGCTGCAGCCAAAAAACAAAAGGTGGTGCTGCTGCTGCTTCTGCTGCTTCTGCTTCTGCTTGTGTCTGGCCGCTGTTGGAGCGTCCAGGCACAGGACTTCTGCTGCTGCTGACTAAATGGCCTCCTTAATTGGATCATTTGAGTAGCCAGCACACCTGTGCAGGTAGGGCATGACATGATAGGCAGCTGCCTTGATAGCGGGTGGGTGCTGAATGTTCCTAATTGACAAAATAAGATTAATGCTTATGAAGAAATATAAAATCTCATCCCTTCCCCAATATCGCGCCACACCCCTACCCCTTAATTCCCTGGTTGAACTTGATGGACATATGTCTTTTTTCGACCGTACTAACTATGTAACTATGTAACATAACATGGGGGGGGGGGGGGGGTCTCCTGGCTGTTCACACAGGTGTGTCATTGCTGTACATTGACCATGCATTGCTTCTGTGGTATTGCAAAGGCAAAGACAAATGCTTCCAGCCATCCATTGCACTAATGGATTGGTCATCAGCTGGCTGTCTATGTCCCGCATCAATATAGACCAAAGTACAGAGGGTTAGGCTATGCTATTGTGCACCTACCTGATGCATCAGAAGGTGCGAGGCCCTTGCTAAATTCTGTGCACAGACTTTGAGATCTATACTTTAGACTGTATCTAAACCTGCTCCAACATGGACTGACATTCTGGCCTACTTTCAGCCGATGCGACTTGTCTGTCGCTGAACAGTCGCTTTTTATGTATTCAGCACCTATGTATAATGTTGTAAAAATGCTCTAGAAGCTAAAGTCGCAGAAATGTCACACATATTTGGCCTGCAACTTTCTGTGCGACAAATTCAGACAGGAAAAATCAGTATAAATCCTTAGAAAATTATCCCCCAGTGTCTCCATCTGCTGGCGGTATTGAATAAGCATTGCTGCACTGATGGGGTATGCATTAGACGAAAAAAAAGAAGAAAAAGAAGAATAATACGCCCAGAAAAGAGGCGAAAAGGAGAAAAACGTAAAAAAACGTGAAAAAAAAGTAAGAGGAAGAGAAGGGAAAAAAAGGTGGAAATGGGTTTAAAAGTGATTTCGGCGGAGAAATATATATATATATATATATATATATATATATATACGCGCACACACACACATATATATAAACGTATTCTCCGTTGAGATATTGCAGCCGCTGCTGTGTCCAGGCCCAGGAGCCTTAGCACTGTGCTGTGATGTCACTCAATACCACTGACATCACTAGGTGTAAACAACATCTCTCCTTTGCTGTGTATGTGACTATGGAGCTGTTTGGTGATGTCGTCTATTATGGCCTTCATAGAAGCAACAGGAAATTGTTGCATCCATCTAGAACCCTCAGAACTACAGTGCTATGATGTCACTCACTTCCACAGGCCTTGCAGAGTGTAAACAACAACAACCCAGCTTTGTTGTGTATGTAACCATAGGGATTTGTGATGTCACCTAGAACCTTCACAGCAGCGACAGCTTTATGAGGAGCATCAGCACTGCTCTGCCTGAGCAGAACCATCACCGCCATAGGTTGTCAAATAACCCGGGTTTAACCCACACAGGTAAGTCCAATGGGGTGCAGGCATGTCCTCTATGCTTACAGCTTCCCGTGGGTGTTGGTTTGATACCGTTTGGGGACAGCCAAGGAGGCATCTGCAGGCAACAAAGGTAGGTGTGTGCTTGTGTGTGTGTTTCCTATGCAGATCCTAAGCCCAGTGTCACATGCAAGTAGGAGGAGTAAGAAGGGTTCCTGGCAAATCCGGGTTATGGATTGCATTTAAAAAGGCCCCGTGGGAGTGCAATGGGTCCCTGTCTTGCTGCTTAGCAATAATGGTATGGGTTTAGGTTCTGCTGTGTGTACTGGTGGTTGACTGCCCCCCAGCCCAGAGTGTGCATGGAAAATTGTCTGGCAGCCTCCCTGACAGCAAGCAGTGATAGTGCCCATGAAGGGCACCTTGTTGGGCCCGCCCCTTTCACGGTTATCGCTTCTCGGCCTTTTGGCTAAGATCAAGTGTAGTATCTGTTCTTATCAGTTTAATATCTGATACGTCCCCTATCTGGGGACCATATATTAAATGGATTTTTGAGAACGGGGGCCGATTTCGAAGCTTGCTTCCGTCGCCCTATGCATTGACCCGATATGGCAGTATCTTCGGGTACAGTGCACCACCCCCTTACAGGGTTAAAAAGAAAGATTCCTACTTTCATTGCTACCTGCTTGCTGGCTAGCCAGCTAGCCAGCCCTGTGGGCCTTGCTGCTGCTGCAGCCAAAAAACAAAAGGTGGTGCTGCTGCTGCTTCTGCTGCTTCTGCTTCTGCTTGTGTCTGGCCGCTGTTGGAGCATCCAGGCACAGGACTTCTGCTGCTGCTGACTAAATGGCCTCCTTAATTGGATCATTTGAGTAGCCAGCACACCTGTGCAGGTAGGGCATGACATGATAGGCAGCTGCCTTGATAGCGGGTGGGTGCTGAATGTTCCTAATTGACAAAATAAGATTAATGCTTATGAAGAAATATAAAATCTCATCCCTTCCCCAATATCGCGCCACACCCCTACCCCTTAATTCCCTGGTTGAACTTGATGGACATATGTCTTTTTTCGACCGTACTAACTATGTAACTATGTAACATAACATGGGGGGGGGGGGGGGGGGTCTCCTGGCTGTTCACACAGGTGTGTCATTGCTGTACATTGACCATGCATTGCTTCTGTGGTATTGCAAAGGCAAAGACAAATGCTTCCAGCCATCCATTGCACTAATGGATTGGTCATCAGCTGGCTGTCTATGTCCCGCATCAATATAGACCAAAGTACAGAGGGTTAGGCTATGCTATTGTGCACCTACCTGATGCATCAGAAGGTGCGAGGCCCTTGCTAAATTCTGTGCACAGACTTTGAGATCTATACTTTAGACTGTATCTAAACCTGCTCCAACATGGACTGACATTCTGGCCTACTTTCAGCCGATGCGACTTGTCTGTCGCTGAACAGTCGCTTTTTATGTATTCAGCACCTATGTATAATGTTGTAAAAATGCTCTAGAAGCTAAAGTCGCAGAAATGTCACACATATTTGGCCTGCAACTTTCTGTGCGACAAATTCAGACAGGAAAAATCAGTATAAATCCTTAGAAAATTATCCCCCAGTGTCTCCATCTGCTGGCGGTATTGAATAAGCATTGCTGCACTGATGGGGTATGCATTAGACGAAAAAAAAGAAGAAAAAGAAGAAGAATACGCCCAGAAAAGAGGCGAAAAGGAGAAAAACGTAAAAAAACGTGAAAAAAAAGTAAGAGGAAGAGAAGGGAAAAAAAGGTGGAAATGGGTTTAAAAGTGATTTCGGCGGAGAAATATATATATATATATATATATATATATATATATATATATATATATATACGCGCACACACACACATATATATAAACGTATTCTCCGTTGAGATATTGCAGCCGCTGCTGTGTCCAGGCCCAGGAGCCTTAGCACTGTGCTGTGATGTCACTCAATACCACTGACATCACTAGGTGTAAACAACATCTCTCCTTTGCTGTGTATGTGACTATGGAGCTGTTTGGTGATGTCGTCTATTATGGCCTTCATAGAAGCAACAGGAGATTGTTGCATCCATCTAGAACCCTCAGAACTACAGTGCTATGATGTCACTCACTTCCACAGGCCTTGCAGAGTGTAAACAACAACAACCCAGCTTTGTTGTGTATGTAACCATAGGGATTTGTGATGTCACCTAGAACCTTCACAGCAGCGACAGCTTTATGAGGAGCATCAGCACTGCTCTGCCTGAGCAGAACCATCACCGCCATAGGTTGTCAAATAACCCGGGTTTAACCCACACAGGTAAGTCCAATGGGGTGCAGGCATGTCCTCTATGCTTACAGCTTCCCGTGGGTGTTGGTTTGATACCGTTTGGGGACAGCCAAGGAGGCATCTGCAGGCAACAAAGGTAGGTGTGTGCTTGTGTGTGTGTTTCCTATGCAGATCCTAAGCCCAGTGTCACATGCAAGTAGGAGGAGTAAGAAGGGTTCCTGGCAAATCCGGGTTATGGATTGCATTTAAAAAGGCCCCGTGGGAGTGCAATGGGCCCCTGTCTTGCTGCTTAGCAATAATGGTATGGGTTTAGGTTCTGCTGTGTGTACTGGTGGTTGACTGCCCCCCAGCCCAGAGTGTGCATGGAAAATTGTCTGGCAGCCTCCCTGACAGCAAGCAGTGATAGTGCCCATGAAGGGCACCTTGTTGGGCCCGCCCCTTTCACGGTTATCGCTTCTCGGCCTTTTGGCTAAGATCAAGTGTAGTATCTGTTCTTATCAGTTTAATATCTGATACGTCCCCTATCTGGGGACCATATATTAAATGGATTTTTGAGAACGGGGGCCGATTTCGAAGCTTGCTTCCGTCGCCCTATGCATTGACCCGATATGGCAGTATCTTCGGGTACAGTGCACCACCCCCTTACAGGGTTAAAAAGAAAGATTCCTACTTTCATTGCTACCTGCTTGCTGGCTAGCCAGCTAGCCAGCCCTGTGGGCCTTGCTGCTGCTGCAGCCAAAAAACAAAAGGTGGTGCTGCTGCTGCTTCTGCTGCTTCTGCTTCTGCTTGTGTCTGGCCGCTGTTGGAGCGTCCAGGCACAGGACTTCTGCTGCTGCTGACTAAATGGCCTCCTTAATTGGATCATTTGAGTAGCCAGCACACCTGTGCAGGTAGGGCATGACATGATAGGCAGCTGCCTTGATAGCGGGTGGGTGCTGAATGTTCCTAATTGACAAAATAAGATTAATGCTTATGAAGAAATATAAAATCTCATCCCTTCCCCAATATCGCGCCACACCCCTACCCCTTAATTCCCTGGTTGAACTTGATGGACATATGTCTTTTTTCGACCGTACTAACTATGTAACTATGTAACATAACATGGGGGGGGGGGGGGGGTCTCCTGGCTGTTCACACAGGTGTGTCATTGCTGTACATTGACCATGCATTGCTTCTGTGGTATTGCAAAGGCAAAGACAAATGCTTCCAGCCATCCATTGCACTAATGGATTGGTCATCAGCTGGCTGTCTATGTCCCGCATCAATATAGACCAAAGTACAGAGGGTTAGGCTATGCTATTGTGCACCTACCTGATGCATCAGAAGGTGCGAGGCCCTTGCTAAATTCTGTGCACAGACTTTGAGATCTATACTTTAGACTGTATCTAAACCTGCTCCAACATGGACTGACATTCTGGCCTACTTTCAGCCGATGCGACTTGTCTGTCGCTGAACAGTCGCTTTTTATGTATTCAGCACCTATGTATAATGTTGTAAAAATGCTCTAGAAGCTAAAGTCGCAGAAATGTCACACATATTTGGCCTGCAACTTTCTGTGCGACAAATTCAGACAGGAAAAATCAGTATAAATCCTTAGAAAATTATCCCCCAGTGTCTCCATCTGCTGGCGGTATTGAATAAGCATTGCTGCACTGATGGGGTATGCATTAGACGAAAAAAAAGAAGAAAAAGAAGAATAATACGCCCAGAAAAGAGGCGAAAAGGAGAAAAACGTAAAAAAACGTGAAAAAAAAGTAAGAGGAAGAGAAGGGAAAAAAAGGTGGAAATGGGTTTAAAAGTGATTTCGGCGGAGAAATATATATATATATATATATACTATATATATATATATATATATACGCGCACACACACACATATATATAAACGTATTCTCCGTTGAGATATTGCAGCCGCTGCTGTGTCCAGGCCCAGGAGCCTTAGCACTGTGCTGTGATGTCACTCAATACCACTGACATCACTAGGTGTAAACAACATCTCTCCTTTGCTGTGTATGTGACTATGGAGCTGTTTGGTGATGTCGTCTATTATGGCCTTCATAGAAGCAACAGGAGATTGTTGCATCCATCTAGAACCCTCAGAACTACAGTGCTATGATGTCACTCACTTCCACAGGCCTTGCAGAGTGTAAACAACAACAACCCAGCTTTGTTGTGTATGTAACCATAGGGATTTGTGATGTCACCTAGAACCTTCACAGCAGCGACAGCTTTATGAGGAGCATCAGCACTGCTCTGCCTGAGCAGAACCATCACCGCCATAGGTTGTCAAATAACCCGGGTTTAACCCACACAGGTAAGTCCAATGGGGTGCAGGCATGTCCTCTATGCTTACAGCTTCCCGTGGGTGTTGGTTTGATACCGTTTGGGGACAGCCAAGGAGGCATCTGCAGGCAACAAAGGTAGGTGTGTGCTTGTGTGTGTGTTTCCTATGCAGATCCTAAGCCCAGTGTCACATGCAAGTAGGAGGAGTAAGAAGGGTTCCTGGCAAATCCGGGTTATGGATTGCATTTAAAAAGGCCCCGTGGGAGTGCAATGGGCCCCTGTCTTGCTGCTTAGCAATAATGGTATGGGTTTAGGTTCTGCTGTGTGTACTGGTGGTTGACTGCCCCCCAGCCCAGAGTGTGCATGGAAAATTGTCTGGCAGCCTCCCTGACAGCAAGCAGTGATAGTGCCCATGAAGGGCACCTTGTTGGGCCCGCCCCTTTCACGGTTATCGCTTCTCGGCCTTTTGGCTAAGATCAAGTGTAGTATCTGTTCTTATCAGTTTAATATCTGATACGTCCTCTATCTGGGGACCATATATTAAATGGATTTTTGAGAACGGGGGCCGATTTCGAAGCTTGCTTCCGTCGCCCTATGCATTGACCCGATATGGCAGTATCTTCGGGTACAGTGCACCACCCCCTTACAGGGTTAAAAAGAAAGATTCCTACTTTCATTGCTACCTGCTTGCTGGCTAGCCAGCTAGCCAGCCCTGTGGGCCTTGCTGCTGCTGCAGCCAAAAAACAAAAGGTGGTGCTGCTGCTGCTTCTGCTGCTGCTTGTGTCTGGCCGCTGTTGGAGCGTCCAGGCACAGGACTTCTGCTGCTGCTGACTAAATGGCCTCCTTAATTGGATCATTTGAGTAGCCAGCACACCTGTGCAGGTAGGGCATGACATGATAGGCAGCTGCCTTGATAGCGGGTGGGTGCTGAATGTTCCTAATTGACAAAATAAGATTAATGCTTATGAAGAAATATAAAATCTCATCCCTTCCCCAATATCGCGCCACACCCCTACCCCTTAATTCCCTGGTTGAACTTGATGGACATATGTCTTTTTTCGACCGTACTAACTATGTAACTATGTAACATAACATGGGGGGGGGGGGGGGTCTCCTGGCTGTTCACACAGGTGTGTCATTGCTGTACATTGACCATGCATTGCTTCTGTGGTATTGCAAAGGCAAAGACAAATGCTTCCAGCCATCCATTGCACTAATGGATTGGTCATCAGCTGGCTGTCTATGTCCCGCATCAATATAGACCAAAGTACAGAGGGTTAGGCTATGCTATTGTGCACCTACCTGATGCATCAGAAGGTGCGAGGCCCTTGCTAAATTCTGTGCACAGACTTTGAGATCTATACTTTAGACTGTATCTAAACCTGCTCCAACATGGACTGACATTCTGGCCTACTTTCAGCCGATGCGACTTGTCTGTCGCTGAACAGTCGCTTTTTATGTATTCAGCACCTATGTATAATGTTGTAAAAATGCTCTAGAAGCTAAAGTCGCAGAAATGTCACACATATTTGGCCTGCAACTTTCTGTGCGACAAATTCAGACAGGAAAAATCAGTATAAATCCTTAGAAAATTATCCCCCAGTGTCTCCATCTGCTGGCGGTATTGAATAAGCATTGCTGCACTGATGGGGTATGCATTAGACGAAAAAAAAGAAGAAAAAGAAGAATAATACGCCCAGAAAAGAGGCGAAAAGGAGAAAGACGTAAAAAAACGTGAAAAAAAAGTAAGAGGAAGAGAAGGGAAAAAAAGGTGGAAATGGGTTTAAAAGTGATTTCGGCGGAGAAATATATATATATATATATATATATATATATATATATATATATATACGCGCACACACACACATATATATAAACATATTCTCCGTTGAGATATTGCAGCCGCTGCTGTGTCCAGGCCCAGGAGCCTTAGCACTGTGCTGTGATGTCACTCAATACCACTGACATCACTAGGTGTAAACAACATCTCTCCTTTGCTGTGTATGTGACTATGGAGCTGTTTGGTGATGTCGTCTATTATGGCCTTCATAGAAGCAACAGGAGATTGTTGCATCCATCTAGAACCCTCAGAACTACAGTGCTATGATGTCACTCACTTCCACAGGCCTTGCAGAGTGTAAACAACAACAACCCAGCTTTGTTGTGTATGTAACCATAGGGATTTGTGATGTCACCTAGAACCTTCACAGCAGCGACAGCTTTATGAGGAGCATCAGCACTGCTCTGCCTGAGCAGAACCATCACCGCCATAGGTTGTCAAATAACCCGGGTTTAACCCACACAGGTAAGTCCAATGGGGTGCAGGCATGTCCTCTATGCTTACAGCTTCCCGTGGGTGTTGGTTTGATACCGTTTGGGGACAGCCAAGGAGGCATCTGCAGGCAACAAAGGTAGGTGTGTGCTTGTGTGTGTGTTTCCTATGCAGATCCTAAGCCCAGTGTCACATGCAAGTAGGAGGAGTAAGAAGGGTTCCTGGCAAATCCGGGTTATGGATTGCATTTAAAAAGGCCCCGTGGGAGTGCAATGGGCCCCTGTCTTGCTGCTTAGCAATAATGGTATGGGTTTAGGTTCTGCTGTGTGTACTGGTGGTTGACTGCCCCCCAGCCCAGAGTGTGCATGGAAAATTGTCTGGCAGCCTCCCTGACAGCAAGCAGTGATAGTGCCCATGAAGGGCACCTTGTTGGGCCCGCCCCTTTCACGGTTATCGCTTCTCGGCCTTTTGGCTAAGATCAAGTGTAGTATCTGTTCTTATCAGTTTAATATCTGATACGTCCCCTATCTGGGGACCATATATTAAATGGATTTTTGAGAACGGGGGCCGATTTCGAAGCTTGCTTCCGTCGCCCTATGCATTGACCCGATATGGCAGTATCTTCGGGTACAGTGCACCACCCCCTTACAGGGTTAAAAAGAAAGATTCCTACTTTCATTGCTACCTGCTTGCTGGCTAGCCAGCTAGCCAGCCCTGTGGGCCTTGCTGCTGCTGCAGCCAAAAAACAAAAGGTGGTGCTGCTGCTGCTTCTGCTGCTTCTGCTTCTGCTTGTGTCTGGCCGCTGTTGGAGCGTCCAGGCACAGGACTTCTGCTGCTGCTGACTAAATGGCCTCCTTAATTGGATCATTTGAGTAGCCAGCACACCTGTGCAGGTAGGGCATGACATGATAGGCAGCTGCCTTGATAGCGGGTGGGTGCTGAATGTTCCTAATTGACAAAATAAGATTAATGCTTATGAAGAAATATAAAATCTCATCCCTTCCCCAATATCGCGCCACACCCCTACCCCTTAATTCCCTGGTTGAACTTGATGGACATATGTCTTTTTTCGACCGTACTAACTATGTAACTATGTAACATAACATGGGGGGGGGGGGGGGGTCTCCTGGCTGTTCACACAGGTGTGTCATTGCTGTACATTGACCATGCATTGCTTCTGTGGTATTGCAAAGGCAAAGACAAATGCTTCCAGCCATCCATTGCACTAATGGATTGGTCATCAGCTGGCTGTCTATGTCCCGCATCAATATAGACCAAAGTACAGAGGGTTAGGCTATGCTATTGTGCACCTACCTGATGCATCAGAAGGTGCGAGGCCCTTGCTAAATTCTGTGCACAGACTTTGAGATCTATACTTTAGACTGTATCTAAACCTGCTCCAACATGGACTGACATTCTGGCCTACTTTCAGCCGATGCGACTTGTCTGTCGCTGAACAGTCGCTTTTTATGTATTCAGCACCTATGTATAATGTTGTAAAAATGCTCTAGAAGCTAAAGTCGCAGAAATGTCACACATATTTGGCCTGCAACTTTCTGTGCGACAAATTCAGACAGGAAAAATCAGTATAAATCCTTAGAAAATTATCCCCCAGTGTCTCCATCTGCTGGCGGTATTGAATAAGCATTGCTGCACTGATGGGGTATGCATTAGACGAAAAAAAAGAAGAAAAAGAAGAATAATACGCCCAGAAAAGAGGCGAAAAGGAGAAAAACGTAAAAAAACGTGAAAAAAAAGTAAGAGGAAGAGAAGGGAAAAAAAGGTGGAAATGGGTTTAAAAGTGATTTCGGCAGAGAAATATATATATATATATATATATATATTTATATATATATATATATATATACGCGCACACACACACATATATATAAACGTATTCTCCGTTGAGATATTGCAGCCGCTGCTGTGTCCAGGCCCAGGAGCCTTAGCACTGTGCTGTGATGTCACTCAATACCACTGACATCACTAGGTGTAAACAACATCTCTCCTTTGCTGTGTATGTGACTATGGAGCTGTTTGGTGATGTCGTCTATTATGGCCTTCATAGAAGCAACAGGAGATTGTTGCATCCATCTAGAACCCTCAGAACTACAGTGCTATGATGTCACTCACTTCCACAGGCCTTGCAGAGTGTAAACAACAACAACCCAGCTTTGTTGTGTATGTAACCATAGGGATTTGTGATGTCACCTAGAACCTTCACAGCAGCGACAGCTTTATGAGGAGCATCAGCACTGCTCTGCCTGAGCAGAACCATCACCGCCATAGGTTGTCAAATAACCCGGGTTTAACCCACACAGGTAAGTCCAATGGGGTGCAGGCATGTCCTCTATGCTTACAGCTTCCCGTGGGTGTTGGTTTGATACCGTTTGGGGACAGCCAAGGAGGCATCTGCAGGCAACAAAGGTAGGTGTGTGCTTGTGTGTGTGTTTCCTATGCAGATCCTAAGCCCAGTGTCACATGCAAGTAGGAGGAGTAAGAAGGGTTCCTGGCAAATCCGGGTTATGGATTGCATTTAAAAAGGCCCCGTGGGAGTGCAATGGGCCCCTGTCTTGCTGCTTAGCAATAATGGTATGGGTTTAGGTTCTGCTGTGTGTACTGGTGGTTGACTGCCCCCCAGCCCAGAGTGTGCATGGAAAATTGTCTGGCAGCCTCCCTGACAGCAAGCAGTGATAGTGCCCATGAAGGGCACCTTGTTGGGCCCGCCCCTTTCACGGTTATCGCTTCTCGGCCTTTTGGCTAAGATCAAGTGTAGTATCTGTTCTTATCAGTTTAATATCTGATACGTCCCCTATCTGGGGACCATATATTAAATGGATTTTTGAGAACGGGGGCCGATTTCGAAGCTTGCTTCCGTCGCCCTATGCATTGACCCGATA
This sequence comes from Hyla sarda, assembly GCF_029499605.1. Classification (NCBI taxonomy): domain Eukaryota; kingdom Metazoa; phylum Chordata; class Amphibia; order Anura; family Hylidae; genus Hyla; species Hyla sarda. The sequence goes on along the minus strand of NW_026609624.1, from coordinate 10,508 downwards.
TGGCAGTATCTTCGGGTACAGTGCACCACCCCCTTACAGGGTTAAAAAGAAAGATTCCTACTTTCATTGCTACCTGCTTGCTGGCTAGCCAGCTAGCCAGCCCTGTGGGCCTTGCTGCTGCTGCAGCCAAAAAACAAAAGGTGGTGCTGCTGCTGCTTCTGCTGCTTCTGCTTCTGCTTGTGTCTGGCCGCTGTTGGAGCGTCCAGGCACAGGACTTCTGCTGCTGCTGACTAAATGGCCTCCTTAATTGGATCATTTGAGTAGCCAGCACACCTGTGCAGGTAGGGCATGACATGATAGGCAGCTGCCTTGATAGCGGGTGGGTGCTGAATGTTCCTAATTGACAAAATAAGATTAATGCTTATGAAGAAATATAAAATCTCATCCCTTCCCCAATATCGCGCCACACCCCTACCCCTTAATTCCCTGGTTGAACTTGATGGACATATGTCTTTTTTCGACCGTACTAACTATGTAACTATGTAACATAACATGGGGGGGGGGGGGGGTCTCCTGGCTGTTCACACAGGTGTGTCATTGCTGTACATTGACCATGCATTGCTTCTGTGGTATTGCAAAGGCAAAGACAAATGCTTCCAGCCATCCATTGCACTAATGGATTGGTCATCAGCTGGCTGTCTATGTCCCGCATCAATATAGACCAAAGTACAGAGGGTTAGGCTATGCTATTGTGCACCTACCTGATGCATCAGAAGGTGCGAGGCCCTTGCTAAATTCTGTGCACAGACTTTGAGATCTATACTTTAGACTGTATCTAAACCTGCTCCAACATGGACTGACATTCTGGCCTACTTTCAGCCGATGCGACTTGTCTGTCGCTGAACAGTCGCTTTTTATGTATTCAGCACCTATGTATAATGTTGTAAAAATGCTCTAGAAGCTAAAGTCGCAGAAATGTCACACATATTTGGCCTGCAACTTTCTGTGCGACAAATTCAGACAGGAAAAATCAGTATAAATCCTTAGAAAATTATCCCCCAGTGTCTCCATCTGCTGGCGGTATTGAATAAGCATTGCTGCACTGATGGGGTATGCATTAGACGAAAAAAAAGAAGAAAAAGAAGAATAATACGCCCAGAAAAGAGGCGAAAAGGAGAAAAACGTAAAAAAACGTGAAAAAAAAGTAAGAGGAAGAGAAGGGAAAAAAAGGTGGAAATGGGTTTAAAAGTGATTTCGGCGGAGAAATATATATATATATATATATATATATATATATATATATATATATACGCGCACACACACACATATATATAAACGTATTCTCCGTTGAGATATTGCAGCCGCTGCTGTGTCCAGGCCCAGGAGCCTTAGCACTGTGCTGTGATGTCACTCAATACCACTGACATCACTAGGTGTAAACAACATCTCTCCTTTGCTGTGTATGTGACTATGGAGCTGTTTGGTGATGTCGTCTATTATGGCCTTCATAGAAGCAACAGGAGATTGTTGCATCCATCTAGAACCCTCAGAACTACAGTGCTATGATGTCACTCACTTCCACAGGCCTTGCAGAGTGTAAACAACAACAACCCAGCTTTGTTGTGTATGTAACCATAGGGATTTGTGATGTCACCTAGAACCTTCACAGCAGCGACAGCTTTATGAGGAGCATCAGCACTGCTCTGCCTGAGCAGAACCATCACCGCCATAGGTTGTCAAATAACCCGGGTTTAACCCACACAGGTAAGTCCAATGGGGTGCAGGCATGTCCTCTATGCTTACAGCTTCCCGTGGGTGTTGGTTTGATACCGTTTGGGGACAGCCAAGGAGGCATCTGCAGGCAACAAAGGTAGGTGTGTGCTTGTGTGTGTGTTTCCTATGCAGATCCTAAGCCCAGTGTCACATGCAAGTAGGAGGAGTAAGAAGGGTTCCTGGCAAATCCGGGTTATGGATTGCATTTAAAAAGGCCCCGTGGGAGTGCAATGGGCCCCTGTCTTGCTGCTTAGCAATAATGGTATGGGTTTAGGTTCTGCTGTGTGTACTGGTGGTTGACTGCCCCCCAGCCCAGAGTGTGCATGGAAAATTGTCTGGCAGCCTCCCTGACAGCAAGCAGTGATAGTGCCCATGAAGGGCACCTTGTTGGGCCCGCCCCTTTCACGGTTATCGCTTCTCGGCCTTTTGGCTAAGATCAAGTGTAGTATCTGTTCTTATCAGTTTAATATCTGATACGTCCCCTATCTGGGGACCATATATTAAATGGATTTTTGAGAACGGGGGCCGATTTCGAAGCTTGCTTCCGTCGCCCTATGCATTGACCCGATATGGCAGTATCTTCGGGTACAGTGCACCACCCCCTTACAGGGTTAAAAAGAAAGATTCCTACTTTCATTGCTACCTGCTTGCTGGCTAGCCAGCTAGCCAGCCCTGTGGGCCTTGCTGCTGCTGCAGCCAAAAAACAAAAGGTGGTGCTGCTGCTGCTTCTGCTGCTTCTGCTTCTGCTTGTGTCTGGCCGCTGTTGGAGCATCCAGGCACAGGACTTCTGCTGCTGCTGACTAAATGGCCTCCTTAATTGGATCATTTGAGTAGCCAGCACACCTGTGCAGGTAGGGCATGACATGATAGGCAGCTGCCTTGATAGCGGGTGGGTGCTGAATGTTCCTAATTGACAAAATAAGATTAATGCTTATGAAGAAATATAAAATCTCATCCCTTCCCCAATATCGCGCCACACCCCTACCCCTTAATTCCCTGGTTGAACTTGATGGACATATGTCTTTTTTCGACCGTACTAACTATGTAACTATGTAACATAACATGGGGGGGGGGGGGGGGGTCTCCTGGCTGTTCACACAGGTGTGTCATTGCTGTACATTGACCATGCATTGCTTCTGTGGTATTGCAAAGGCAAAGACAAATGCTTCCAGCCATCCATTGCACTAATGGATTGGTCATCAGCTGGCTGTCTATGTCCCGCATCAATATAGACCAAAGTACAGAGGGTTAGGCTATGCTATTGTGCACCTACCTGATGCATCAGAAGGTGCGAGGCCCTTGCTAAATTCTGTGCACAGACTTTGAGATCTATACTTTAGACTGTATCTAAACCTGCTCCAACATGGACTGACATTCTGGCCTACTTTCAGCCGATGCGACTTGTCTGTCGCTGAACAGTCGCTTTTTATGTATTCAGCACCTATGTATAATGTTGTAAAAATGCTCTAGAAGCTAAAGTCGCAGAAATGTCACACATATTTGGCCTGCAACTTTCTGTGCGACAAATTCAGACAGGAAAAATCAGTATAAATCCTTAGAAAATTATCCCCCAGTGTCTCCATCTGCTGGCGGTATTGAATAAGCATTGCTGCACTGATGGGGTATGCATTAGACGAAAAAAAAGAAGAAAAAGAAGAAGAATACGCCCAGAAAAGAGGCGAAAAGGAGAAAAACGTAAAAAAACGTGAAAAAAAAGTAAGAGGAAGAGAAGGGAAAAAAAGGTGGAAATGGGTTTAAAAGTGATTTCGGCGGAGAAATATATATATATATATATATATATATATATATATATATATATATATATATATATACGCGCACACACACACATATATATAAACGTATTCTCCGTTGAGATATTGCAGCCGCTGCTGTGTCCAGGCCCAGGAGCCTTAGCACTGTGCTGTGATGTCACTCAATACCACTGACATCACTAGGTGTAAACAACATCTCTCCTTTGCTGTGTATGTGACTATGGAGCTGTTTGGTGATGTCGTCTATTATGGCCTTCATAGAAGCAACAGGAGATTGTTGCATCCATCTAGAACCCTCAGAACTACAGTGCTATGATGTCACTCACTTCCACAGGCCTTGCAGAGTGTAAACAACAACAACCCAGCTTTGTTGTGTATGTAACCATAGGGATTTGTGATGTCACCTAGAACCTTCACAGCAGCGACAGCTTTATGAGGAGCATCAGCACTGCTCTGCCTGAGCAGAACCATCACCGCCATAGGTTGTCAAATAACCCGGGTTTAACCCACACAGGTAAGTCCAATGGGGTGCAGGCATGTCCTCTATGCTTACAGCTTCCCGTGGGTGTTGGTTTGATACCGTTTGGGGACAGCCAAGGAGGCATCTGCAGGCAACAAAGGTAGGTGTGTGCTTGTGTGTGTGTTTCCTATGCAGATCCTAAGCCCAGTGTCACATGCAAGTAGGAGGAGTAAGAAGGGTTCCTGGCAAATCTGGGTTATGGATTGCATTTAAAAAGGCCCCGTGGGAGTGCAATGGGCCCCTGTCTTGCTGCTTAGCAATAATGGTATGGGTTTAGGTTCTGCTGTGTGTACTGGTGGTTGACTGCCCCCCAGCCCAGAGTGTGCATGGAAAATTGTCTGGCAGCCTCCCTGACAGCAAGCAGTGATAGTGCCCATGAAGGGCACCTTGTTGGGCCCGCCCCTTTCACGGTTATCGCTTCTCGGCCTTTTGGCTAAGATCAAGTGTAGTATCTGTTCTTATCAGTTTAATATCTGATACGTCCCCTATCTGGGGACCATATATTAAATGGATTTTTGAGAACGGGGGCCGATTTCGAAGCTTGCTTCCGTCGCCCTATGCATTGACCCGATATGGCAGTATCTTCGGGTACAGTGCACCACCCCCTTACAGGGTTAAAAAGAAAGATTCCTACTTTCATTGCTACCTGCTTGCTGGCTAGCCAGCTAGCCAGCCCTGTGGGCCTTGCTGCTGCTGCAGCCAAAAAACAAAAGGTGGTGCTGCTGCTGCTTCTGCTGCTTCTGCTTCTGCTTGTGTCTGGCCGCTGTTGGAGCGTCCAGGCACAGGACTTCTGCTGCTGCTGACTAAATGGCCTCCTTAATTGGATCATTTGAGTAGCCAGCACACCTGTGCAGGTAGGGCATGACATGATAGGCAGCTGCCTTGATAGCGGGTGGGTGCTGAATGTTCCTAATTGACAAAATAAGATTAATGCTTATGAAGAAATATAAAATCTCATCCCTTCCCCAATATCGCGCCACACCCCTACCCCTTAATTCCCTGGTTGAACTTGATGGACATATGTCTTTTTTCGACCGTACTAACTATGTAACTATGTAACATAACATGGGGGGGGGGGGGGGGTCTCCTGGCTGTTCACACAGGTGTGTCATTGCTGTACATTGACCATGCATTGCTTCTGTGGTATTGCAAAGGCAAAGACAAATGCTTCCAGCCATCCATTGCACTAATGGATTGGTCATCAGCTGGCTGTCTATGTCCCGCATCAATATAGACCAAAGTACAGAGGGTTAGGCTATGCTATTGTGCACCTACCTGATGCATCAGAAGGTGCGAGGCCCTTGCTAAATTCTGTGCACAGACTTTGAGATCTATACTTTAGACTGTATCTAAACCTGCTCCAACATGGACTGACATTCTGGCCTACTTTCAGCCGATGCGACTTGTCTGTCGCTGAACAGTCGCTTTTTATGTATTCAGCACCTATGTATAATGTTGTAAAAATGCTCTAGAAGCTAAAGTCGCAGAAATGTCACACATATTTGGCCTGCAACTTTCTGTGCGACAAATTCAGACAGGAAAAATCAGTATAAATCCTTAGAAAATTATCCCCCAGTGTCTCCATCTGCTGGCGGTATTGAATAAGCATTGCTGCACTGATGGGGTATGCATTAGACGAAAAAAAAGAAGAAAAAGAAGAATAATACGCCCAGAAAAGAGGCGAAAAGGAGAAAAACGTAAAAAAACGTGAAAAAAAAGTAAGAGGAAGAGAAGGGAAAAAAAGGTGGAAATGGGTTTAAAAGTGATTTCGGCGGAGAAATATATATATATATATATATATATATATATATATATATATATATATATATATATACGCGCACACACACACATATATATAAACGTATTCTCCGTTGAGATATTGCAGCCGCTGCTGTGTCCAGGCCCAGGAGCCTTAGCACTGTGCTGTGATGTCACTCAATACCACTGACATCACTAGGTGTAAACAACATCTCTCCTTTGCTGTGTATGTGACTATGGAGCTGTTTGGTGATGTCGTCTATTATGGCCTTCATAGAAGCAACAGGAGATTGTTGCATCCATCTAGAACCCTCAGAACTACAGTGCTATGATGTCACTCACTTCCACAGGCCTTGCAGAGTGTAAACAACAACAACCCAGCTTTGTTGTGTATGTAACCATAGGGATTTGTGATGTCACCTAGAACCTTCACAGCAGCGACAGCTTTATGAGGAGCATCAGCACTGCTCTGCCTGAGCAGAACCATCACCGCCATAGGTTGTCAAATAACCCGGGTTTAACCCACACAGGTAAGTCCAATGGGGTGCAGGCATGTCCTCTATGCTTACAGCTTCCCGTGGGTGTTGGTTTGATACCGTTTGGGGACAGCCAAGGAGGCATCTGCAGGCAACAAAGGTAGGTGTGTGCTTGTGTGTGTGTTTCCTATGCAGATCCTAAGCCCAGTGTCACATGCAAGTAGGAGGAGTAAGAAGGGTTCCTGGCAAATCCGGGTTATGGATTGCATTTAAAAAGGCCCCGTGGGAGTGCAATGGGCCCCTGTCTTGCTGCTTAGCAATAATGGTATGGGTTTAGGTTCTGCTGTGTGTACTGGTGGTTGACTGCCCCCCAGCCCAGAGTGTGCATGGAAAATTGTCTGGCAGCCTCCCTGACAGCAAGCAGTGATAGTGCCCATGAAGGGCACCTTGTTGGGCCCGCCCCTTTCACGGTTATCGCTTCTCGGCCTTTTGGCTAAGATCAAGTGTAGTATCTGTTCTTATCAGTTTAATATCTGATACGTCCTCTATCTGGGGACCATATATTAAATGGATTTTTGAGAACGGGGGCCGATTTCGAAGCTTGCTTCCGTCGCCCTATGCATTGACCCGATATGGCAGTATCTTCGGGTACAGTGCACCACCCCCTTACAGGGTTAAAAAGAAAGATTCCTACTTTCATTGCTACCTGCTTGCTGGCTAGCCAGCTAGCCAGCCCTGTGGGCCTTGCTGCTGCTGCAGCCAAAAAACAAAAGGTGGTGCTGCTGCTGCTTCTGCTGCTGCTTGTGTCTGGCCGCTGTTGGAGCGTCCAGGCACAGGACTTCTGCTGCTGCTGACTAAATGGCCTCCTTAATTGGATCATTTGAGTAGCCAGCACACCTGTGCAGGTAGGGCATGACATGATAGGCAGCTGCCTTGATAGCGGGTGGGTGCTGAATGTTCCTAATTGACAAAATAAGATTAATGCTTATGAAGAAATATAAAATCTCATCCCTTCCCCAATATCGCGCCACACCCCTACCCCTTAATTCCCTGGTTGAACTTGATGGACATATGTCTTTTTTCGACCGTACTAACTATGTAACTATGTAACATAACATGGGGGGGGGGGGGGGTCTCCTGGCTGTTCACACAGGTGTGTCATTGCTGTACATTGACCATGCATTGCTTCTGTGGTATTGCAAAGGCAAAGACAAATGCTTCCAGCCATCCATTGCACTAATGGATTGGTCATCAGCTGGCTGTCTATGTCCCGCATCAATATAGACCAAAGTACAGAGGGTTAGGCTATGCTATTGTGCACCTACCTGATGCATCAGAAGGTGCGAGGCCCTTGCTAAATTCTGTGCACAGACTTTGAGATCTATACTTTAGACTGTATCTAAACCTGCTCCAACATGGACTGACATTCTGGCCTACTTTCAGCCGATGCGACTTGTCTGTCGCTGAACAGTCGCTTTTTATGTATTCAGCACCTATGTATAATGTTGTAAAAATGCTCTAGAAGCTAAAGTCGCAGAAATGTCACACATATTTGGCCTGCAACTTTCTGTGCGACAAATTCAGACAGGAAAAATCAGTATAAATCCTTAGAAAATTATCCCCCAGTGTCTCCATCTGCTGGCGGTATTGAATAAGCATTGCTGCACTGATGGGGTATGCATTAGACGAAAAAAAAGAAGAAAAAGAAGAATAATACGCCCAGAAAAGAGGCGAAAAGGAGAAAGACGTAAAAAAACGTGAAAAAAAAGTAAGAGGAAGAGAAGGGAAAAAAAGGTGGAAATGGGTTTAAAAGTGATTTCGGCGGAGAAATATATATATATATATATATATATATATATATATATATATATATACGCGCACACACACACATATATATAAACATATTCTCCGTTGAGATATTGCAGCCGCTGCTGTGTCCAGGCCCAGGAGCCTTAGCACTGTGCTGTGATGTCACTCAATACCACTGACATCACTAGGTGTAAACAACATCTCTCCTTTGCTGTGTATGTGACTATGGAGCTGTTTGGTGATGTCGTCTATTATGGCCTTCATAGAAGCAACAGGAGATTGTTGCATCCATCTAGAACCCTCAGAACTACAGTGCTATGATGTCACTCACTTCCACAGGCCTTGCAGAGTGTAAACAACAACAACCCAGCTTTGTTGTGTATGTAACCATAGGGATTTGTGATGTCACCTAGAACCTTCACAGCAGCGACAGCTTTATGAGGAGCATCAGCACTGCTCTGCCTGAGCAGAACCATCACCGCCATAGGTTGTCAAATAACCCGGGTTTAACCCACACAGGTAAGTCCAATGGGGTGCAGGCATGTCCTCTATGCTTACAGCTTCCCGTGGGTGTTGGTTTGATACCGTTTGGGGACAGCCAAGGAGGCATCTGCAGGCAACAAAGGTAGGTGTGTGCTTGTGTGTGTGTTTCCTATGCAGATCCTAAGCCCAGTGTCACATGCAAGTAGGAGGAGTAAGAAGGGTTCCTGGCAAATCCGGGTTATGGATTGCATTTAAAAAGGCCCCGTGGGAGTGCAATGGGCCCCTGTCTTGCTGCTTAGCAATAATGGTATGGGTTTAGGTTCTGCTGTGTGTACTGGTGGTTGACTGCCCCCCAGCCCAGAGTGTGCATGGAAAATTGTCTGGCAGCCTCCCTGACAGCAAGCAGTGATAGTGCCCATGAAGGGCACCTTGTTGGGCCCGCCCCTTTCACGGTTATCGCTTCTCGGCCTTTTGGCTAAGATCAAGTGTAGTATCTGTTCTTATCAGTTTAATATCTGATACGTCCCCTATCTGGGGACCATATATTAAATGGATTTTTGAGAACGGGGGCCGATTTCGAAGCTTGCTTCCGTCGCCCTATGCATTGACCCGATATGGCAGTATCTTCGGGTACAGTGCACCACCCCCTTACAGGGTTAAAAAGAAAGATTCCTACTTTCATTGCTACCTGCTTGCTGGCTAGCCAGCTAGCCAGCCCTGTGGGCCTTGCTGCTGCTGCAGCCAAAAAACAAAAGGTGGTGCTGCTGCTGCTTCTGCTGCTTCTGCTTCTGCTTGTGTCTGGCCGCTGTTGGAGCGTCCAGGCACAGGACTTCTGCTGCTGCTGACTAAATGGCCTCCTTAATTGGATCATTTGAGTAGCCAGCACACCTGTGCAGGTAGGGCATGACATGATAGGCAGCTGCCTTGATAGCGGGTGGGTGCTGAATGTTCCTAATTGACAAAATAAGATTAATGCTTATGAAGAAATATAAAATCTCATCCCTTCCCCAATATCGCGCCACACCCCTACCCCTTAATTCCCTGGTTGAACTTGATGGACATATGTCTTTTTTCGACCGTACTAACTATGTAACTATGTAACATAACATGGGGGGGGGGGGGGGGGGGTCTCCTGGCTGTTCACACAGGTGTGTCATTGCTGTACATTGACCATGCATTGCTTCTGTGGTATTGCAAAGGCAAAGACAAATGCTTCCAGCCATCCATTGCACTAATGGATTGGTCATCAGCTGGCTGTCTATGTCCCGCATCAATATAGACCAAAGTACAGAGGGTTAGGCTATGCTATTGTGCACCTACCTGATGCATCAGAAGGTGCGAGGCCCTTGCTAAATTCTGTGCACAGACTTTGAGATCTATACTTTAGACTGTATCTAAACCTGCTCCAACATGGACTGACATTCTGGCCTACTTTCAGCCGATGCGACTTGTCTGTCGCTGAACAGTCGCTTTTTATGTATTCAGCACCTATGTATAATGTTGTAAAAATGCTCTAGAAGCTAAAGTCGCAGAAATGTCACACATATTTGGCCTGCAACTTTCTGTGCGACAAATTCAGACAGGAAAAATCAGTATAAATCCTTAGAAAATTATCCCCCAGTGTCTCCATCTGCTGGCGGTATTGAATAAGCATTGCTGCACTGATGGGGTATGCATTAGACGAAAAAAAAGAAGAAAAAGAAGAATAATACGCCCAGAAAAGAGGCGAAAAGGAGAAAGACGTAAAAAAACGTGAAAAAAAAGTAAGAGGAAGAGAAGGGAAAAAAAGGTGGAAATGGGTTTAAAAGTGATTTCGGCGGAGAAATATATATATATATATATATATATATATATATATATATATATATATACGCGCACACACACACATATATATAAACGTATTCTCCGTTGAGATATTGCAGCCGCTGCTGTGTCCAGGCCCAGGAGCCTTAGCACTGTGCTGTGATGTCACTCAAT
>NW_026609623.1:0-27716 GCF_029499605.1 Hyla sarda | reverse complement strand
GACAAATTCAGACAGGAAAAATCAGTATAAATCCTTAGAAAATTATCCCCCAGTGTCTCCATCTGCTGGCGGTATTGAATAAGCATTGCTGCACTGATGGGGTATGCATTAGACGAAAAAAAAGAAGAAAAAGAAGAATAATACGCCCAGAAAAGAGGCGAAAAGGAGAAAAACGTAAAAAAACGTGAAAAAAAAGTAAGAGGAAGAGAAGGGAAAAAAAGGTGGAAATGGGTTTAAAAGTGATTTCGGCGGAGAAATATATATATATATATATATATATATATATATATATATATATATATATATATATACGCGCACACACACACATATATATAAACGTATTCTCCGTTGAGATATTGCAGCCGCTGCTGTGTCCAGGCCCAGGAGCCTTAGCACTGTGCTGTGATGTCACTCAATACCACTGACATCACTAGGTGTAAACAACATCTCTCCTTTGCTGTGTATGTGACTATGGAGCTGTTTGGTGATGTCGTCTATTATGGCCTTCATAGAAGCAACAGGAGATTGTTGCATCCATCTAGAACCCTCAGAACTACAGTGCTATGATGTCACTCACTTCCACAGGCCTTGCAGAGTGTAAACAACAACAACCCAGCTTTGTTGTGTATGTAACCATAGGGATTTGTGATGTCACCTAGAACCTTCACAGCAGCGACAGCTTTATGAGGAGCATCAGCACTGCTCTGCCTGAGCAGAACCATCACCGCCATAGGTTGTCAAATAACCCGGATTTAACCCACACAGGTAAGTCCAATGGGGTGCAGGCATGTCCTCTATGCTTACAGCTTCCCGTGGGTGTTGGTTTGATACCGTTTGGGGACAGCCAAGGAGGCATCTGCAGGCAACAAAGGTAGGTGTGTGCTTGTGTGTGTGTTTCCTATGCAGATCCTAAGCCCAGTGTCACATGCAAGTAGGAGGAGTAAGAAGGGTTCCTGGCAAATCCGGGTTATGGATTGCATTTAAAAAGGCCCCGTGGGAGTGCAATGGGCCCCTGTCTTGCTGCTTAGCAATAATGGTATGGGTTTAGGTTCTGCTGTGTTGTACTGGTGGTTGACTGCCCCCCAGCCCAGAGTGTGCATGGAAAATTGTCTGGCAGCCTCCCTGACAGCAAGCAGTGATAGTGCCCATGAAGGGGACCTTGTTGGGCCCGCCCCTTTCACGGTTATCGCTTCTCGGCCTTTTGGCTAAGATCAAGTGTAGTATCTGTTCTTATCAGTTTAATATCTGATACGTCCCCTATCTGGGGACCATATATTAAATGGATTTTTGAGAACGGGGGCCGATTTCGAAGCTTGCTTCCGTCGCCCTATGCATTGACCCGATATGGCAGTATCTTCGGGTACAGTGCACCACCCCCTTACAGGGTTAAAAAGAAAGATTCCTACTTTCATTGCTACCTGCTTGCTGGCTAGCCAGCTAGCCAGCCCTGTGGGCCTTGCTGCTGCTGCAGCCAAAAAACAAAAGGTGGTGCTGCTGCTGCTTCTGCTGCTTCTGCTTCTGCTTGTGTCTGGCCCCTGTTGGAGCGTCCAGGCACAGGACTTCTGCTGCTGCTGACTAAATGGCCTCCTTAATTGGATCATTTGAGTAGCCAGCACACCTGTGCAGGTAGGGCATGACATGATAGGCAGCTGCCTTGATAGCGGGTGGGTGCTGAATGTTCCTAATTGACAAAATAAGATTAATGCTTATGAAGAAATATAAAATCTCATCCCTTCCCCAATATCGCGCCACACCCCTACCCCTTAATTCCCTGGTTGAACGTGATGGACATATGTCTTTTTTCGACCGTACTAACTATGTAACTATGTAACATAACATGGGGGGGGGGGGTCTCCTGGCTGTTCACACAGGTGTGTCATTGCTGTACATTGACCATGCATTGCTTCTGTGGTATTGCAAAGGCAAAGACAAATGCTTCCAGCCATCCATTGCACTAATGGATTGGTCATCAGCTGGCTGTCTATGTCCCGCATCAATATAGACCAAAGTACAGAGGGTTAGGCTATGCTATTGTGCACCTACCTGATGCATCAGAAGGTGCGAGGCCCTTGCTAAATTCTGTGCACAGACTTTGAGATCTATACTTTAGACTGTATCTAAACCTGCTCCAACATGGACTGACATTCTGGCCTACTTTCAGCCGATGCGACTTGTCTGTCGCTGAACAGTCGCTTTTTATGTATTCAGCACCTATGTATAATGTTGTAAAAATGCTCTAGAAGCTAAAGTCGCAGAAATGTCACACATATTTGGCCTGCAACTTTCTGTGCGACAAATTCAGACAGGAAAAATCAGTATAAATCCTTAGAAAATTATCCCCCAGTGTCTCCATCTGCTGGCGGTATTGAATAAGCATTGCTGCACTGATGGGGTATGCATTAGACGAAAAAAAAGAAGAAAAAGAAGAATAATACGCCCAGAAAAGAGGCGAAAAGGAGAAAAACGTAAAAAAACGTGAAAAAAAAGTAAGAGGAAGAGAAGGGAAAAAAAGGTGGAAATGGGTTTAAAAGTGATTTCGGCGGAGAAATATATATATATATATATATATATATATATATATATATATATACGCGCACACACACACATATATATAAACGTATTCTCCGTTGAGATATTGCAGCCGCTGCTGTGTCCAGGCCCAGGAGCCTTAGCACTGTGCTGTGATGTCACTCAATACCACTGACATCACTAGGTGTAAACAACATCTCTCCTTTGCTGTGTATGTGACTATGGAGCTGTTTGGTGATGTCGTCTATTATGGCCTTCATAGAAGCAACAGGAGATTGTTGCATCCATCTAGAACCCTCAGAACTACAGTGCTATGATGTCACTCACTTCCACAGGCCTTGCAGAGTGTAAACAACAACAACCCAGCTTTGTTGTGTATGTAACCATAGGGATTTGTGATGTCACCTAGAACCTTCACAGCAGCGACAGCTTTATGAGGAGCATCAGCACTGCTCTGCCTGAGCAGAACCATCACCGCCATAGGTTGTCAAATAACCCGGATTTAACCCACACAGGTAAGTCCAATGGGGTGCAGGCATGTCCTCTATGCTTACAGCTTCCCGTGGGTGTTGGTTTGATACCGTTTGGGGACAGCCAAGGAGGCATCTGCAGGCAACAAAGGTAGGTGTGTGCTTGTGTGTGTGTTTCCTATGCAGATCCTAAGCCCAGTGTCACATGCAAGTAGGAGGAGTAAGAAGGGTTCCTGGCAAATCCGGGTTATGGATTGCATTTAAAAAGGCCCCGTGGGAGTGCAATGGGCCCCTGTCTTGCTGCTTAGCAATAATGGTATGGGTTTAGGTTCTGCTGTGTGTACTGGTGGTTGACTGCCCCCCAGCCCAGAGTGTGCATGGAAAATTGTCTGGCAGCCTCCCTGACAGCAAGCAGTGATAGTGCCCATGAAGGGGACCTTGTTGGGCCCGCCCCTTTCACGGTTATCGCTTCTCGGCCTTTTGGCTAAGATCAAGTGTAGTATCTGTTCTTATCAGTTTAATATCTGATACGTCCCCTATCTGGGGACCATATATTAAATGGATTTTTGAGAACGGGGGCCGATTTCGAAGCTTGCTTCCGTCGCCCTATGCATTGACCCGATATGGCAGTATCTTCGGGTACAGTGCACCACCCCCTTACAGGGTTAAAAAGAAAGATTCCTACTTTCATTGCTACCTGCTTGCTGGCTAGCCAGCTAGCCAGCCCTGTGGGCCTTGCTGCTGCTGCAGCCAAAAAACAAAAGGTGGTGCTGCTGCTGCTTCTGCTGCTTCTGCTTCTGCTTGTGTCTGGCCCCTGTTGGAGCGTCCAGGCACAGGACTTCTGCTGCTGCTGACTAAATGGCCTCCTTAATTGGATCATTTGAGTAGCCAGCACACCTGTGCAGGTAGGGCATGACATGATAGGCAGCTGCCTTGATAGCGGGTGGGTGCTGAATGTTCCTAATTGACAAAATAAGATTAATGCTTATGAAGAAATATAAAATCTCATCCCTTCCCCAATATCGCGCCACACCCCTACCCCTTAATTCCCTGGTTGAACGTGATGGACATATGTCTTTTTTCGACCGTACTAACTATGTAACTATGTAACATAACATGGGGGGGGGGGGTCTCCTGGCTGTTCACACAGGTGTGTCATTGCTGTACATTGACCATGCATTGCTTCTGTGGTATTGCAAAGGCAAAGACAAATGCTTCCAGCCATCCATTGCACTAATGGATTGGTCATCAGCTGGCTGTCTATGTCCCGCATCAATATAGACCAAAGTACAGAGGGTTAGGCTATGCTATTGTGCACCTACCTGATGCATCAGAAGGTGCGAGGCCCTTGCTAAATTCTGTGCACAGACTTTGAGATCTATACTTTAGACTGTATCTAAACCTGCTCCAACATGGACTGACATTCTGGCCTACTTTCAGCCGATGCGACTTGTCTGTCGCTGAACAGTCGCTTTTTATGTATTCAGCACCTATGTATAATGTTGTAAAAATGCTCTAGAAGCTAAAGTCGCAGAAATGTCACACATATTTGGCCTGCAACTTTCTGTGCGACAAATTCAGACAGGAAAAATCAGTATAAATCCTTAGAAAATTATCCCCCAGTGTCTCCATCTGCTGGCGGTATTGAATAAGCATTGCTGCACTGATGGGGTATGCATTAGACGAAAAAAAAGAAGAAAAAGAAGAATAATACGCCCAGAAAAGAGGCGAAAAGGAGAAAAACGTAAAAAAACGTGAAAAAAAAGTAAGAGGAAGAGAAGGGAAAAAAAGGTGGAAATGGGTTTAAAAGTGATTTCGGCGGAGAAATATATATATATATATATATATATATATATATATATATATATATACGCGCACACACACACATATATATAAACGTATTCTCCGTTGAGATATTGCAGCCGCTGCTGTGTCCAGGCCCAGGAGCCTTAGCACTGTGCTGTGATGTCACTCAATACCACTGACATCACTAGGTGTAAACAACATCTCTCCTTTGCTGTGTATGTGACTATGGAGCTGTTTGGTGATGTCGTCTATTATGGCCTTCATAGAAGCAACAGGAGATTGTTGCATCCATCTAGAACCCTCAGAACTACAGTGCTATGATGTCACTCACTTCCACAGGCCTTGCAGAGTGTAAACAACAACAACCCAGCTTTGTTGTGTATGTAACCATAGGGATTTGTGATGTCACCTAGAACCTTCACAGCAGCGACAGCTTTATGAGGAGCATCAGCACTGCTCTGCCTGAGCAGAACCATCACCGCCATAGGTTGTCAAATAACCCGGATTTAACCCACACAGGTAAGTCCAATGGGGTGCAGGCATGTCCTCTATGCTTACAGCTTCCCGTGGGTGTTGGTTTGATACCGTTTGGGGACAGCCAAGGAGGCATCTGCAGGCAACAAAGGTAGGTGTGTGCTTGTGTGTGTGTTTCCTATGCAGATCCTAAGCCCAGTGTCACATGCAAGTAGGAGGAGTAAGAAGGGTTCCTGGCAAATCCGGGTTATGGATTGCATTTAAAAAGGCCCCGTGGGAGTGCAATGGGCCCCTGTCTTGCTGCTTAGCAATAATGGTATGGGTTTAGGTTCTGCTGTGTGTACTGGTGGTTGACTGCCCCCCAGCCCAGAGTGTGCATGGAAAATTGTCTGGCAGCCTCCCTGACAGCAAGCAGTGATAGTGCCCATGAAGGGGACCTTGTTGGGCCCGCCCCTTTCACGGTTATCGCTTCTCGGCCTTTTGGCTAAGATCAAGTGTAGTATCTGTTCTTATCAGTTTAATATCTGATACGTCCCCTATCTGGGGACCATATATTAAATGGATTTTTGAGAACGGGGGCCGATTTCGAAGCTTGCTTCCGTCGCCCTATGCATTGACCCGATATGGCAGTATCTTCGGGTACAGTGCACCACCCCCTTACAGGGTTAAAAAGAAAGATTCCTACTTTCATTGCTACCTGCTTGCTGGCTAGCCAGCTAGCCAGCCCTGTGGGCCTTGCTGCTGCTGCAGCCAAAAAACAAAAGGTGGTGCTGCTGCTGCTTCTGCTGCTTCTGCTTCTGCTTGTGTCTGGCCCCTGTTGGAGCGTCCAGGCACAGGACTTCTGCTGCTGCTGACTAAATGGCCTCCTTAATTGGATCATTTGAGTAGCCAGCACACCTGTGCAGGTAGGGCATGACATGATAGGCAGCTGCCTTGATAGCGGGTGGGTGCTGAATGTTCCTAATTGACAAAATAAGATTAATGCTTATGAAGAAATATAAAATCTCATCCCTTCCCCAATATCGCGCCACACCCCTACCCCTTAATTCCCTGGTTGAACGTGATGGACATATGTCTTTTTTCGACCGTACTAACTATGTAACTATGTAACATAACATGGGGGGGGGGGGGGTCTCCTGGCTGTTCACACAGGTGTGTCATTGCTGTACATTGACCATGCATTGCTTCTGTGGTATTGCAAAGGCAAAGACAAATGCTTCCAGCCATCCATTGCACTAATGGATTGGTCATCAGCTGGCTGTCTATGTCCCGCATCAATATAGACCAAAGTACAGAGGGTTAGGCTATGCTATTGTGCACCTACCTGATGCATCAGAAGGTGCGAGGCCCTTGCTAAATTCTGTGCACAGACTTTGAGATCTATACTTTAGACTGTATCTAAACCTGCTCCAACATGGACTGACATTCTGGCCTACTTTCAGCCGATGCGACTTGTCTGTCGCTGAACAGTCGCTTTTTATGTATTCAGCACCTATGTATAATGTTGTAAAAATGCTCTAGAAGCTAAAGTCGCAGAAATGTCACACATATTTGGCCTGCAACTTTCTGTGCGACAAATTCAGACAGGAAAAATCAGTATAAATCCTTAGAAAATTATCCCCCAGTGTCTCCATCTGCTGGCGGTATTGAATAAGCATTGCTGCACTGATGGGGTATGCATTAGACGAAAAAAAAGAAGAAAAAGAAGAATAATACGCCCAGAAAAGAGGCGAAAAGGAGAAAAACGTAAAAAAACGTGAAAAAAAAGTAAGAGGAAGAGAAGGGAAAAAAAGGTGGAAATGGGTTTAAAAGTGATTTCGGCGGAGAAATATATATATATATATATATATATATATATATATATATATATATATACGCGCACACACACACATATATATAAACGTATTCTCCGTTGAGATATTGCAGCCGCTGCTGTGTCCAGGCCCAGGAGCCTTAGCACTGTGCTGTGATGTCACTCAATACCACTGACATCACTAGGTGTAAACAACATCTCTCCTTTGCTGTGTATGTGACTATGGAGCTGTTTGGTGATGTCGTCTATTATGGCCTTCATAGAAGCAACAGGAGATTGTTGCATCCATCTAGAACCCTCAGAACTACAGTGCTATGATGTCACTCACTTCCACAGGCCTTGCAGAGTGTAAACAACAACAACCCAGCTTTGTTGTGTATGTAACCATAGGGATTTGTGATGTCACCTAGAACCTTCACAGCAGCGACAGCTTTATGAGGAGCATCAGCACTGCTCTGCCTGAGCAGAACCATCACCGCCATAGGTTGTCAAATAACCCGGATTTAACCCACACAGGTAAGTCCAATGGGGTGCAGGCATGTCCTCTATGCTTACAGCTTCCCGTGGGTGTTGGTTTGATACCGTTTGGGGACAGCCAAGGAGGCATCTGCAGGCAACAAAGGTAGGTGTGTGCTTGTGTGTGTGTTTCCTATGCAGATCCTAAGCCCAGTGTCACATGCAAGTAGGAGGAGTAAGAAGGGTTCCTGGCAAATCCGGGTTATGGATTGCATTTAAAAAGGCCCCGTGGGAGTGCAATGGGCCCCTGTCTTGCTGCTTAGCAATAATGGTATGGGTTTAGGTTCTGCTGTGTGTACTGGTGGTTGACTGCCCCCCAGCCCAGAGTGTGCATGGAAAATTGTCTGGCAGCCTCCCTGACAGCAAGCAGTGATAGTGCCCATGAAGGGGACCTTGTTGGGCCCGCCCCTTTCACGGTTATCGCTTCTCGGCCTTTTGGCTAAGATCAAGTGTAGTATCTGTTCTTATCAGTTTAATATCTGATACGTCCCCTATCTGGGGACCATATATTAAATGGATTTTTGAGAACGGGGGCCGATTTCGAAGCTTGCTTCCGTCGCCCTATGCATTGACCCGATATGGCAGTATCTTCGGGTACAGTGCACCACCCCCTTACAGGGTTAAAAAGAAAGATTCCTACTTTCATTGCTACCTGCTTGCTGGCTAGCCAGCTAGCCAGCCCTGTGGGCCTTGCTGCTGCTGCAGCCAAAAAACAAAAGGTGGTGCTGCTGCTGCTTCTGCTGCTTCTGCTTCTGCTTGTGTCTGGCCCCTGTTGGAGCGTCCAGGCACAGGACTTCTGCTGCTGCTGACTAAATGGCCTCCTTAATTGGATCATTTGAGTAGCCAGCACACCTGTGCAGGTAGGGCATGACATGATAGGCAGCTGCCTTGATAGCGGGTGGGTGCTGAATGTTCCTAATTGACAAAATAAGATTAATGCTTATGAAGAAATATAAAATCTCATCCCTTCCCCAATATCGCGCCACACCCCTACCCCTTAATTCCCTGGTTGAACGTGATGGACATATGTCTTTTTTCGACCGTACTAACTATGTAACTATGTAACATAACATGGGGGGGGGGGGTCTCCTGGCTGTTCACACAGGTGTGTCATTGCTGTACATTGACCATGCATTGCTTCTGTGGTATTGCAAAGGCAAAGACAAATGCTTCCAGCCATCCATTGCACTAATGGATTGGTCATCAGCTGGCTGTCTATGTCCCGCATCAATATAGACCAAAGTACAGAGGGTTAGGCTATGCTATTGTGCACCTACCTGATGCATCAGAAGGTGCGAGGCCCTTGCTAAATTCTGTGCACAGACTTTGAGATCTATACTTTAGACTGTATCTAAACCTGCTCCAACATGGACTGACATTCTGGCCTACTTTCAGCCGATGCGACTTGTCTGTCGCTGAACAGTCGCTTTTTATGTATTCAGCACCTATGTATAATGTTGTAAAAATGCTCTAGAAGCTAAAGTCGCAGAAATGTCACACATATTTGGCCTGCAACTTTCTGTGCGACAAATTCAGACAGGAAAAATCAGTATAAATCCTTAGAAAATTATCCCCCAGTGTCTCCATCTGCTGGCGGTATTGAATAAGCATTGCTGCACTGATGGGGTATGCATTAGACGAAAAAAAAGAAGAAAAAGAAGAATAATACGCCCAGAAAAGAGGCGAAAAGGAGAAAAACGTAAAAAAACGTGAAAAAAAAGTAAGAGGAAGAGAAGGGAAAAAAAGGTGGAAATGGGTTTAAAAGTGATTTCGGCGGAGAAATATATATATATATATATATATATATATATATATATATATATACGCGCACACACACACATATATATAAACGTATTCTCCGTTGAGATATTGCAGCCGCTGCTGTGTCCAGGCCCAGGAGCCTTAGCACTGTGCTGTGATGTCACTCAATACCACTGACATCACTAGGTGTAAACAACATCTCTCCTTTGCTGTGTATGTGACTATGGAGCTGTTTGGTGATGTCGTCTATTATGGCCTTCATAGAAGCAACAGGAGATTGTTGCATCCATCTAGAACCCTCAGAACTACAGTGCTATGATGTCACTCACTTCCACAGGCCTTGCAGAGTGTAAACAACAACAACCCAGCTTTGTTGTGTATGTAACCATAGGGATTTGTGATGTCACCTAGAACCTTCACAGCAGCGACAGCTTTATGAGGAGCATCAGCACTGCTCTGCCTGAGCAGAACCATCACCGCCATAGGTTGTCAAATAACCCGGATTTAACCCACACAGGTAAGTCCAATGGGGTGCAGGCATGTCCTCTATGCTTACAGCTTCCCGTGGGTGTTGGTTTGATACCGTTTGGGGACAGCCAAGGAGGCATCTGCAGGCAACAAAGGTAGGTGTGTGCTTGTGTGTGTGTTTCCTATGCAGATCCTAAGCCCAGTGTCACATGCAAGTAGGAGGAGTAAGAAGGGTTCCTGGCAAATCCGGGTTATGGATTGCATTTAAAAAGGCCCCGTGGGAGTGCAATGGGCCCCTGTCTTGCTGCTTAGCAATAATGGTATGGGTTTAGGTTCTGCTGTGTGTACTGGTGGTTGACTGCCCCCCAGCCCAGAGTGTGCATGGAAAATTGTCTGGCAGCCTCCCTGACAGCAAGCAGTGATAGTGCCCATGAAGGGGACCTTGTTGGGCCCGCCCCTTTCACGGTTATCGCTTCTCGGCCTTTTGGCTAAGATCAAGTGTAGTATCTGTTCTTATCAGTTTAATATCTGATACGTCCCCTATCTGGGGACCATATATTAAATGGATTTTTGAGAACGGGGGCCGATTTCGAAGCTTGCTTCCGTCGCCCTATGCATTGACCCGATATGGCAGTATCTTCGGGTACAGTGCACCACCCCCTTACAGGGTTAAAAAGAAAGATTCCTACTTTCATTGCTACCTGCTTGCTGGCTAGCCAGCTAGCCAGCCCTGTGGGCCTTGCTGCTGCTGCAGCCAAAAAACAAAAGGTGGTGCTGCTGCTGCTTCTGCTGCTTCTGCTTCTGCTTGTGTCTGGCCCCTGTTGGAGCGTCCAGGCACAGGACTTCTGCTGCTGCTGACTAAATGGCCTCCTTAATTGGATCATTTGAGTAGCCAGCACACCTGTGCAGGTAGGGCATGACATGATAGGCAGCTGCCTTGATAGCGGGTGGGTGCTGAATGTTCCTAATTGACAAAATAAGATTAATGCTTATGAAGAAATATAAAATCTCATCCCTTCCCCAATATCGCGCCACACCCCTACCCCTTAATTCCCTGGTTGAACGTGATGGACATATGTCTTTTTTCGACCGTACTAACTATGTAACTATGTAACATAACATGGGGGGGGGGGGGTCTCCTGGCTGTTCACACAGGTGTGTCATTGCTGTACATTGACCATGCATTGCTTCTGTGGTATTGCAAAGGCAAAGACAAATGCTTCCAGCCATCCATTGCACTAATGGATTGGTCATCAGCTGGCTGTCTATGTCCCGCATCAATATAGACCAAAGTACAGAGGGTTAGGCTATGCTATTGTGCACCTACCTGATGCATCAGAAGGTGCGAGGCCCTTGCTAAATTCTGTGCACAGACTTTGAGATCTATACTTTAGACTGTATCTAAACCTGCTCCAACATGGACTGACATTCTGGCCTACTTTCAGCCGATGCGACTTGTCTGTCGCTGAACAGTCGCTTTTTATGTATTCAGCACCTATGTATAATGTTGTAAAAATGCTCTAGAAGCTAAAGTCGCAGAAATGTCACACATATTTGGCCTGCAACTTTCTGTGCGACAAATTCAGACAGGAAAAATCAGTATAAATCCTTAGAAAATTATCCCCCAGTGTCTCCATCTGCTGGCGGTATTGAATAAGCATTGCTGCACTGATGGGGTATGCATTAGACGAAAAAAAAGAAGAAAAAGAAGAATAATACGCCCAGAAAAGAGGCGAAAAGGAGAAAAACGTAAAAAAACGTGAAAAAAAAGTAAGAGGAAGAGAAGGGAAAAAAAGGTGGAAATGGGTTTAAAAGTGATTTCGGCGGAGAATATATATATATATATATATATATATATATATATATATATATATATACGCGCACACACACACATATATATAAACGTATTCTCCGTTGAGATATTGCAGCCGCTGCTGTGTCCAGGCCCAGGAGCCTTAGCACTGTGCTGTGATGTCACTCAATACCACTGACATCACTAGGTGTAAACAACATCTCTCCTTTGCTGTGTATGTGACTATGGAGCTGTTTGGTGATGTCGTCTATTATGGCCTTCATAGAAGCAACAGGAGATTGTTGCATCCATCTAGAACCCTCAGAACTACAGTGCTATGATGTCACTCACTTCCACAGGCCTTGCAGAGTGTAAACAACAACAACCCAGCTTTGTTGTGTATGTAACCATAGGGATTTGTGATGTCACCTAGAACCTTCACAGCAGCGACAGCTTTATGAGGAGCATCAGCACTGCTCTGCCTGAGCAGAACCATCACCGCCATAGGTTGTCAAATAACCCGGATTTAACCCACACAGGTAAGTCCAATGGGGTGCAGGCATGTCCTCTATGCTTACAGCTTCCCGTGGGTGTTGGTTTGATACCGTTTGGGGACAGCCAAGGAGGCATCTGCAGGCAACAAAGGTAGGTGTGTGCTTGTGTGTGTGTTTCCTATGCAGATCCTAAGCCCAGTGTCACATGCAAGTAGGAGGAGTAAGAAGGGTTCCTGGCAAATCCGGGTTATGGATTGCATTTAAAAAGGCCCCGTGGGAGTGCAATGGGCCCCTGTCTTGCTGCTTAGCAATAATGGTATGGGTTTAGGTTCTGCTGTGTGTACTGGTGGTTGACTGCCCCCCAGCCCAGAGTGTGCATGGAAAATTGTCTGGCAGCCTCCCTGACAGCAAGCAGTGATAGTGCCCATGAAGGGGACCTTGTTGGGCCCGCCCCTTTCACGGTTATCGCTTCTCGGCCTTTTGGCTAAGATCAAGTGTAGTATCTGTTCTTATCAGTTTAATATCTGATACGTCCCCTATCTGGGGACCATATATTAAATGGATTTTTGAGAACGGGGGCCGATTTCGAAGCTTGCTTCCGTCGCCCTATGCATTGACCCGATATGGCAGTATCTTCGGGTACAGTGCACCACCCCCTTACAGGGTTAAAAAGAAAGATTCCTACTTTCATTGCTACCTGCTTGCTGGCTAGCCAGCTAGCCAGCCCTGTGGGCCTTGCTGCTGCTGCAGCCAAAAAACAAAAGGTGGTGCTGCTGCTGCTTCTGCTGCTTCTGCTTCTGCTTGTGTCTGGCCCCTGTTGGAGCGTCCAGGCACAGGACTTCTGCTGCTGCTGACTAAATGGCCTCCTTAATTGGATCATTTGAGTAGCCAGCACACCTGTGCAGGTAGGGCATGACATGATAGGCAGCTGCCTTGATAGCGGGTGGGTGCTGAATGTTCCTAATTGACAAAATAAGATTAATGCTTATGAAGAAATATAAAATCTCATCCCTTCCCCAATATCGCGCCACACCCCTACCCCTTAATTCCCTGGTTGAACGTGATGGACATATGTCTTTTTTCGACCGTACTAACTATGTAACTATGTAACATAACATGGGGGGGGGGGGTCTCCTGGCTGTTCACACAGGTGTGTCATTGCTGTACATTGACCATGCATTGCTTCTGTGGTATTGCAAAGGCAAAGACAAATGCTTCCAGCCATCCATTGCACTAATGGATTGGTCATCAGCTGGCTGTCTATGTCCCGCATCAATATAGACCAAAGTACAGAGGGTTAGGCTATGCTATTGTGCACCTACCTGATGCATCAGAAGGTGCGAGGCCCTTGCTAAATTCTGTGCACAGACTTTGAGATCTATACTTTAGACTGTATCTAAACCTGCTCCAACATGGACTGACATTCTGGCCTACTTTCAGCCGATGCGACTTGTCTGTCGCTGAACAGTCGCTTTTTATGTATTCAGCACCTATGTATAATGTTGTAAAAATGCTCTAGAAGCTAAAGTCGCAGAAATGTCACACATATTTGGCCTGCAACTTTCTGTGCGACAAATTCAGACAGGAAAAATCAGTATAAATCCTTAGAAAATTATCCCCCAGTGTCTCCATCTGCTGGCGGTATTGAATAAGCATTGCTGCACTGATGGGGTATGCATTAGACGAAAAAAAAGAAGAAAAAGAAGAATAATACGCCCAGAAAAGAGGCGAAAAGGAGAAAAACGTAAAAAAACGTGAAAAAAAAGTAAGAGGAAGAGAAGGGAAAAAAAGGTGGAAATGGGTTTAAAAGTGATTTCGGCGGAGAAATATATATATATATATATATATATATATATATATATATATATATATATATATATACGCGCACACACACACATATATATAAACGTATTCTCCGTTGAGATATTGCAGCCGCTGCTGTGTCCAGGCCCAGGAGCCTTAGCACTGTGCTGTGATGTCACTCAATACCACTGACATCACTAGGTGTAAACAACATCTCTCCTTTGCTGTGTATGTGACTATGGAGCTGTTTGGTGATGTCGTCTATTATGGCCTTCATAGAAGCAACAGGAGATTGTTGCATCCATCTAGAACCCTCAGAACTACAGTGCTATGATGTCACTCACTTCCACAGGCCTTGCAGAGTGTAAACAACAACAACCCAGCTTTGTTGTGTATGTAACCATAGGGATTTGTGATGTCACCTAGAACCTTCACAGCAGCGACAGCTTTATGAGGAGCATCAGCACTGCTCTGCCTGAGCAGAACCATCACCGCCATAGGTTGTCAAATAACCCGGATTTAACCCACACAGGTAAGTCCAATGGGGTGCAGGCATGTCCTCTATGCTTACAGCTTCCCGTGGGTGTTGGTTTGATACCGTTTGGGGACAGCCAAGGAGGCATCTGCAGGCAACAAAGGTAGGTGTGTGCTTGTGTGTGTTTCCTATGCAGATCCTAAGCCCAGTGTCACATGCAAGTAGGAGGAGTAAGAAGGGTTCCTGGCAAATCCGGGTTATGGATTGCATTTAAAAAGGCCCCGTGGGAGTGCAATGGGCCCCTGTCTTGCTGCTTAGCAATAATGGTATGGGTTTAGGTTCTGCTGTGTGTACTGGTGGTTGACTGCCCCCCAGCCCAGAGTGTGCATGGAAAATTGTCTGGCAGCCTCCCTGACAGCAAGCAGTGATAGTGCCCATGAAGGGGACCTTGTTGGGCCCGCCCCTTTCACGGTTATCGCTTCTCGGCCTTTTGGCTAAGATCAAGTGTAGTATCTGTTCTTATCAGTTTAATATCTGATACGTCCCCTATCTGGGGACCATATATTAAATGGATTTTTGAGAACGGGGGCCGATTTCGAAGCTTGCTTCCGTCGCCCTATGCATTGACCCGATATGGCAGTATCTTCGGGTACAGTGCACCACCCCCTTACAGGGTTAAAAAGAAAGATATCCTACTTTCATTGCTACCTGCTTGCTGGCTAGCCAGCTAGCCAGCCCTGTGGGCCTTGCTGCTGCTGCAGCCAAAAAACAAAAGGTGGTGCTGCTGCTGCTTCTGCTGCTTCTGCTTCTGCTTGTGTCTGGCCCCTGTTGGAGCGTCCAGGCACAGGACTTCTGCTGCTGCTGACTAAATGGCCTCCTTAATTGGATCATTTGAGTAGCCAGCACACCTGTGCAGGTAGGGCATGACATGATAGGCAGCTGCCTTGATAGCGGGTGGGTGCTGAATGTTCCTAATTGACAAAATAAGATTAATGCTTATGAAGAAATATAAAATCTCATCCCTTCCCCAATATCGCGCCACACCCCTACCCCTTAATTCCCTGGTTGAACGTGATGGACATATGTCTTTTTTCGACCGTACTAACTATGTAACTATGTAACATAACATGGGGGGGGGGGGGTCTCCTGGCTGTTCACACAGGTGTGTCATTGCTGTACATTGACCATGCATTGCTTCTGTGGTATTGCAAAGGCAAAGACAAATGCTTCCAGCCATCCATTGCACTAATGGATTGGTCATCAGCTGGCTGTCTATGTCCCGCATCAATATAGACCAAAGTACAGAGGGTTAGGCTATGCTATTGTGCACCTACCTGATGCATCAGAAGGTGCGAGGCCCTTGCTAAATTCTGTGCACAGACTTTGAGATCTATACTTTAGACTGTATCTAAACCTGCTCCAACATGGACTGACATTCTGGCCTACTTTCAGCCGATGCGACTTGTCTGTCGCTGAACAGTCGCTTTTTATGTATTCAGCACCTATGTATAATGTTGTAAAAATGCTCTAGAAGCTAAAGTCGCAGAAATGTCACACATATTTGGCCTGCAACTTTCTGTGCGACAAATTCAGACAGGAAAAATCAGTATAAATCCTTAGAAAATTATCCCCCAGTGTCTCCATCTGCTGGCGGTATTGAATAAGCATTGCTGCACTGATGGGGTATGCATTAGACGAAAAAAAAGAAGAAAAAGAAGAATAATACGCCCAGAAAAGAGGCGAAAAGGAGAAAAACGTAAAAAAACGTGAAAAAAAAGTAAGAGGAAGAGAAGGGAAAAAAAGGTGGAAATGGGTTTAAAAGTGATTTCGGCGGAGAATATATATATATATATATATATATATATATATATATATATATATATATATACGCGCACACACACACATATATATAAACGTATTCTCCGTTGAGATATTGCAGCCGCTGCTGTGTCCAGGCCCAGGAGCCTTAGCACTGTGCTGTGATGTCACTCAATACCACTGACATCACTAGGTGTAAACAACATCTCTCCTTTGCTGTGTATGTGACTATGGAGCTGTTTGGTGATGTCGTCTATTATGGCCTTCATAGAAGCAACAGGAGATTGTTGCATCCATCTAGAACCCTCAGAACTACAGTGCTATGATGTCACTCACTTCCACAGGCCTTGCAGAGTGTAAACAACAACAACCCAGCTTTGTTGTGTATGTAACCATAGGGATTTGTGATGTCACCTAGAACCTTCACAGCAGCGACAGCTTTATGAGGAGCATCAGCACTGCTCTGCCTGAGCAGAACCATCACCGCCATAGGTTGTCAAATAACCCGGATTTAACCCACACAGGTAAGTCCAATGGGGTGCAGGCATGTCCTCTATGCTTACAGCTTCCCGTGGGTGTTGGTTTGATACCGTTTGGGGACAGCCAAGGAGGCATCTGCAGGCAACAAAGGTAGGTGTGTGCTTGTGTGTGTGTTTCCTATGCAGATCCTAAGCCCAGTGTCACATGCAAGTAGGAGGAGTAAGAAGGGTTCCTGGCAAATCCGGGTTATGGATTGCATTTAAAAAGGCCCCGTGGGAGTGCAATGGGCCCCTGTCTTGCTGCTTAGCAATAATGGTATGGGTTTAGGTTCTGCTGTGTGTACTGGTGGTTGACTGCCCCCCAGCCCAGAGTGTGCATGGAAAATTGTCTGGCAGCCTCCCTGACAGCAAGCAGTGATAGTGCCCATGAAGGGGACCTTGTTGGGCCCGCCCCTTTCACGGTTATCGCTTCTCGGCCTTTTGGCTAAGATCAAGTGTAGTATCTGTTCTTATCAGTTTAATATCTGATACGTCCCCTATCTGGGGACCATATATTAAATGGATTTTTGAGAACGGGGGCCGATTTCGAAGCTTGCTTCCGTCGCCCTATGCATTGACCCGATATGGCAGTATCTTCGGGTACAGTGCACCACCCCCTTACAGGGTTAAAAAGAAAGATTCCTACTTTCATTGCTACCTGCTTGCTGGCTAGCCAGCTAGCCAGCCCTGTGGGCCTTGCTGCTGCTGCAGCCAAAAAACAAAAGGTGGTGCTGCTGCTGCTTCTGCTGCTTCTGCTTCTGCTTGTGTCTGGCCCCTGTTGGAGCGTCCAGGCACAGGACTTCTGCTGCTGCTGACTAAATGGCCTCCTTAATTGGATCATTTGAGTAGCCAGCACACCTGTGCAGGTAGGGCATGACATGATAGGCAGCTGCCTTGATAGCGGGTGGGTGCTGAATGTTCCTAATTGACAAAATAAGATTAATGCTTATGAAGAAATATAAAATCTCATCCCTTCCCCAATATCGCGCCACACCCCTACCCCTTAATTCCCTGGTTGAACGTGATGGACATATGTCTTTTTTCGACCGTACTAACTATGTAACTATGTAACATAACATGGGGGGGGGGGGTCTCCTGGCTGTTCACACAGGTGTGTCATTGCTGTACATTGACCATGCATTGCTTCTGTGGTATTGCAAAGGCAAAGACAAATGCTTCCAGCCATCCATTGCACTAATGGATTGGTCATCAGCTGGCTGTCTATGTCCCGCATCAATATAGACCAAAGTACAGAGGGTTAGGCTATGCTATTGTGCACCTACCTGATGCATCAGAAGGTGCGAGGCCCTTGCTAAATTCTGTGCACAGACTTTGAGATCTATACTTTAGACTGTATCTAAACCTGCTCCAACATGGACTGACATTCTGGCCTACTTTCAGCCGATGCGACTTGTCTGTCGCTGAACAGTCGCTTTTTATGTATTCAGCACCTATGTATAATGTTGTAAAAATGCTCTAGAAGCTAAAGTCGCAGAAATGTCACACATATTTGGCCTGCAACTTTCTGTGCGACAAATTCAGACAGGAAAAATCAGTATAAATCCTTAGAAAATTATCCCCCAGTGTCTCCATCTGCTGGCGGTATTGAATAAGCATTGCTGCACTGATGGGGTATGCATTAGACGAAAAAAAAGAAGAAAAAGAAGAATAATACGCCCAGAAAAGAGGCGAAAAGGAGAAAAACGTAAAAAAACGTGAAAAAAAAGTAAGAGGAAGAGAAGGGAAAAAAAGGTGGAAATGGGTTTAAAAGTGATTTCGGCGGAGAAATATATATATATATATATATATATATATATATATATATATATATACGCGCACACACACACATATATATAAACGTATTCTCCGTTGAGATATTGCAGCCGCTGCTGTGTCCAGGCCCAGGAGCCTTAGCACTGTGCTGTGATGTCACTCAATACCACTGACATCACTAGGTGTAAACAACATCTCTCCTTTGCTGTGTATGTGACTATGGAGCTGTTTGGTGATGTCGTCTATTATGGCCTTCATAGAAGCAACAGGAGATTGTTGCATCCATCTAGAACCCTCAGAACTACAGTGCTATGATGTCACTCACTTCCACAGGCCTTGCAGAGTGTAAACAACAACAACCCAGCTTTGTTGTGTATGTAACCATAGGGATTTGTGATGTCACCTAGAACCTTCACAGCAGCGACAGCTTTATGAGGAGCATCAGCACTGCTCTGCCTGAGCAGAACCATCACCGCCATAGGTTGTCAAATAACCCGGATTTAACCCACACAGGTAAGTCCAATGGGGTGCAGGCATGTCCTCTATGCTTACAGCTTCCCGTGGGTGTTGGTTTGATACCGTTTGGGGACAGCCAAGGAGGCATCTGCAGGCAACAAAGGTAGGTGTGTGCTTGTGTGTGTGTTTCCTATGCAGATCCTAAGCCCAGTGTCACATGCAAGTAGGAGGAGTAAGAAGGGTTCCTGGCAAATCCGGGTTATGGATTGCATTTAAAAAGGCCCCGTGGGAGTGCAATGGGCCCCTGTCTTGCTGCTTAGCAATAATGGTATGGGTTTAGGTTCTGCTGTGTGTACTGGTGGTTGACTGCCCCCCAGCCCAGAGTGTGCATGGAAAATTGTCTGGCAGCCTCCCTGACAGCAAGCAGTGATAGTGCCCATGAAGGGGACCTTGTTGGGCCCGCCCCTTTCACGGTTATCGCTTCTCGGCCTTTTGGCTAAGATCAAGTGTAGTATCTGTTCTTATCAGTTTAATATCTGATACGTCCCCTATCTGGGGACCATATATTAAATGGATTTTTGAGAACGGGGGCCGATTTCGAAGCTTGCTTCCGTCGCCCTATGCATTGACCCGATATGGCAGTATCTTCGGGTACAGTGCACCACCCCCTTACAGGGTTAAAAAGAAAGATTCCTACTTTCATTGCTACCTGCTTGCTGGCTAGCCAGCTAGCCAGCCCTGTGGGCCTTGCTGCTGCTGCAGCCAAAAAACAAAAGGTGGTGCTGCTGCTGCTTCTGCTGCTTCTGCTTCTGCTTGTGTCTGGCCCCTGTTGGAGCGTCCAGGCACAGGACTTCTGCTGCTGCTGACTAAATGGCCTCCTTAATTGGATCATTTGAGTAGCCAGCACACCTGTGCAGGTAGGGCATGACATGATAGGCAGCTGCCTTGATAGCGGGTGGGTGCTGAATGTTCCTAAGTGATCAAAATAAGATTAATGCTTATGAAGAAATATAAAATCTCATCCCTTCCCCAATATCGCGCCACACCCACTACCCCTTAATTTCCCTGGTTGAACGTGATGGACATATGTCTTTTTTCGACCGTACTAACTATGTAACTATGTAACATAACCATGGGGGGGGGGGGGTCTCCTGGCTGTTCACACCAGGTGTGTCATTGCTGTACATTGACCATGCATTGCTTCTGTGGTATTGCAAAGGCAAAGACAAATGCTTCCAGCCATCCATTGCACTAATGGATTGGTCATCAGCTGGCTGTCTATGTCCCGCATCAATATAGACCAAAGTACAGAGGGTTAGGCTATGCTATTGTGCACCTACCTGATGCATCAGAAGGTGCGAGGCCCTTGCTAAATTCTGTGCACAGACTTTGAGATCTATACTTAGACTGTATCTAAACCTGCTCCAACATGGACTGACATTCTGGCCTACTTTCAGCCGATGCGACTTGTCCTGTCGCTGAACAGTCGCTTTTTATGTATTTCAGCACCTATGTATAATGTTTGTAAAAATGCTCTAGAAGCTAAAGTCGCAGAAATGTCACACATATTTGGCCTGCAACTTTCTGTGCGACAAATTCAGACAGGAAAAATCAGTATAAATCCTTAGAAAATTATCCCCCAGTGTCTCCATCTGCTGGCGGTATTGAATAAGCATTGCTGCACTGATGGGGTATGCATTAGACAAAAAAAAAAGAAGAAAAAGAAGAATAATACGCCCAGAAAAGAGGCGAAAAGGAGAAAAACGTAAAAAAAACGTGAAAAAAAAAGTAAGAGGAAGAGAAGGGAAAAAAAGTGGAAATGGGTTTTAAAAGTGATTTCGGCGGAGAAATATATATATATATATTATAGTATAATATATATATATACGCGCACACACACACATATATATAAACGTATTCTCCGTTGAGATATTGCAGCCGCTGCTGTGTCCAGGCCCAGGAGCCTTAGCACTGTGCTGTGATGTCACTCAATACCACTGACATTCAGCTAGGTGTAAACAAACATCTCTCCTTTGCTGTGTATGTGACTATGGAGCTGTTTGGTGATGTCGTCTATTATGGCCTTCATAGAAGCAACAGGAGATTGTTGCATCCATCTAGAACCCTCAGAACTACAGTGCTATGATGTCACTCACTTCCACAGGCCTTGCAGAGTGTAAACAACAACAACCCAGCTTTGTTGTGTATGTAACCATAGGGATTTGTGATGTCACCTAGAACCTTCACAGCAGCGACAGCTTTATGAGGAGCATCAGCACACTGCTCTGCCTGAGCAGAACCATCACCGCCATAGGTTGTCAAATAACCCGGATTTAACCCACACAGGTAAGTCCAATGGGGTGCAGGCATGTCCTCTATGCTTACAGCTTCCCGTGGGTGTTGGTTTGATACCGTTTGGGGACAGCCAAGGAGGCATCTGCAGGCAACAAAGGTAGGTGTGTGCTTGTGTGTGTGTTTCCTATGCAGATCCTAAGCCCAGTGTCACATGCAAGTAGGAGGAGTAAGAAGGGTTCCTGGCAAATCCGGGTTATGGATTGCATTTAAAAAGGCCCCGTGGGAGTGCAATGGGCCCCTGTCTTGCTGCTTAGCAATAATGGTATGGGTTTAGGTTCTGCTGTGTGTACTGGTGGTTGACTGCCCCCCAGCCCAGAGTGTGCATGGAAAATTGTCTGGCAGCCTCCCTGACAGCAAGCAGTGATAGTGCCCATGAAGGGGACCTTGTTGGGCCCGCCCCTTTCACGGTTATCGCTTCTCGGCCTTTTGGCTAAGATCAAGTGTAGTATCTGTTCTTATCAGTTTAATATCTGATACGTCCCCTATCTGGGGACCATATATTAAATGGATTTTTGAGAACGGGGGCCGATTTCGAAGCTTGCTTCCGTCGCCCTATGCATTGACCCGATATGGCAGTATCTTCGGGTACAGTGCACCACCCCCTTACAGGGTTAAAAAGAAAGATTCCTACTTTCATTGCTACCTGCTTGCTGGCTAGCCAGCTAGCCAGCCCTGTGGGCCTTGCTGCTGCTGCAGCCAAAAAACAAAAGGTGGTGCTGCTGCTGCTTCTGCTGCTTCTGCTTCTGCTTGTGTCTGGCCCCTGTTGGAGCGTCCAGGCACAGGACTTCTGCTGCTGCTGACTAAATGGCCTCCTTAATTGGATCATTTGAGTAGCCAGCACACCTGTGCAGGTAGGGCATGACATGATAGGCAGCTGCCTTGATAGCGGGTGGGTGCTGAATGTTCCTAATTGACAAAATAAGATTAATGCTTATGAAGAAATATAAAATCTCATCCCTTCCCCAATATCGCGCCACACCCCTACCCCTTAATTCCCTGGTTGAACGTGATGGACATATGTCTTTTTTCGACCGTACTAACTAGTGTAACTATGTAACATAACATGGGGGGGGGGGGTCTCCTGGCTGTTCACACAGGTGTGTCATTGCTGTACATTGACCATGCATTGCTTCTGTGGTATTGCAAAGGCAAAGACAAATGCTTCCAGCCATCCATTGCACTAATGGATTGGTCATCAGCTGGCTGTCTATGTCCCGCATCAATATAGACCAAAGTACAGAGGGTTAGGCTATGCTATTGTGCACCTACCTGATGCATCAGAAGGTGCGAGGCCCTTGCTAAATTCTGTGCACAGACTTTGAGATCTATACTTTAGACTGTATCTAAACCTGCTCCAACATGGACTGACATTCTGGCCTACTTTCAGCCGATGCGACTTGTCTGTCGCTGAACAGTCGCTTTTTATGTATTCAGCACCTATGTATAATGTTGTAAAAATGCTCTAGAAGCTAAAGTCGCAGAAATGTCACACATATTTGGCCTGCAACTTTCTGTGCGACAAATTCAGACAGGAAAAATCAGTATAAATCCTTAGAAAATTATCCCCCAGTGTCTCCATCTGCTGGCGGTATTGAATAAGCATTGCTGCACTGATGGGGTATGCATTAGACGAAAAAAAAGAAGAAAAAGAAGAATAATACGCCCAGAAAAGAGGCGAAAAGGAGAAAAACGTAAAAAAACGTGAAAAAAAAGTAAGAGGAAGAGAAGGGAAAAAAAGGTGGAAATGGGTTTAAAAGTGATTTCGGCGGAGAAATATATATATATATATATATATATATATATATATATATATATACGCGCACACACACACATATATATAAACGTATTCTCCGTTGAGATATTGCAGCCGCTGCTGTGTCCAGGCCCAGGAGCCTTAGCACTGTGCTGTGATGTCACTCAATACCACTGACATCACTAGGTGTAAACAACATCTCTCCTTTGCTGTGTATGTGACTATGGAGCTGTTTGGTGATGTCGTCTATTATGGCCTTCATAGAAGCAACAGGAGATTGTTGCATCCATCTAGAACCCTCAGAACTACAGTGCTATGATGTCACTCACTTCCACAGGCCTTGCAGAGTGTAAACAACAACAACCCAGCTTTGTTGTGTATGTAACCATAGGGATTTGTGATGTCACCTAGAACCTTCACAGCAGCGACAGCTTTATGAGGAGCATCAGCACTGCTCTGCCTGAGCAGAACCATCACCGCCATAGGTTGTCAAATAACCCGGATTTAACCCACACAGGTAAGTCCAATGGGGTGCAGGCATGTCCTCTATGCTTACAGCTTCCCGTGGGTGTTGGTTTGATACCGTTTGGGGACAGCCAAGGAGGCATCTGCAGGCAACAAAGGTAGGTGTGTGCTTGTGTGTGTGTTTCCTATGCAGATCCTAAGCCCAGTGTCACATGCAAGTAGGAGGAGTAAGAAGGGTTCCTGGCAAATCCGGGTTATGGATTGCATTTAAAAAGGCCCCGTGGGAGTGCAATGGGCCCCTGTCTTGCTGCTTAGCAATAATGGTACTGGGTTTAGGTTCTGCTGTGTGTACTGGTGGTTGACTGCCCCCCAGCCCAGAGTGTGCATGGAAAATTGTCTGGCAGCCTCCCTGACAGCAAGCAGTGATAGTGCCCATGAAGGGGACCTTGTTGGGCCCGCCCCTTTCACGGTTATCGCTTCTCGGCCTTTTGGCTAAGATCAAGTGTAGTATCTGTTCTTATCAGTTTAATATCTGATACGTCCCCTATCTGGGGACCATATATTAAATGGATTTTTGAGAACGGGGGCCGATTTCGAAGCTTGCTTCCGTCGCCCTATGCATTGACCCGATATGGCAGTATCTTCGGGTACAGTGCACCACCCCCTTACAGGGTTCAAAAAGAAAGATTCCTACTTTCATTGCTACCTGCTTGCTGGCTAGCCAGCTAGCCAGCCCTGTGGGCCTTGCTGCTGCTGCAGCCAAAAAACAAAAGGTGGTGCTGCTGCTGCTTCTGCTGCTTCTGCTTCTGCTTGTGTCTGGCCCCTGTTGGAGCGTCCAGGCACAGGACTTCTGCTGCTGCTGACTAAATGGCCTCCTTAATTGGATCATTTGAGTAGCCAGCACACCTGTGCAGGTAGGGCATGACATGATAGGCAGCTGCCTTGATAGCGGGTGGGTGCTGAATGTTCCTAATTGACAAAATAAGATTAATGCTTATGAAGAAATATAAAATCTCATCCCTTCCCCAATATCGCGCCACACCCCTACCCCTTAATTCCCTGGTTGAACGTGATGGACATATGTCTTTTTTCGACCGTACTAACTATGTAACTATGTAACATAACATGGGGGGGGGGGGTCTCCTGGCTGTTCACACAG
The DNA here is from genome assembly GCF_029499605.1 of Hyla sarda. Lineage (NCBI taxonomy): Eukaryota > Metazoa > Chordata > Amphibia > Anura > Hylidae > Hyla > Hyla sarda. The sequence goes on along the minus strand of NW_026609623.1, from coordinate 3,018 downwards.
GTGTGTCATTGCTGTACATTGACCATGCATTGCTTCTGTGGTATTGCAAAGGCAAAGACAAATGCTTCCAGCCATCCATTGCACTAATGGATTGGTCATCAGCTGGCTGTCTATGTCCCGCATCAATATAGACCAAAGTACAGAGGGTTAGGCTATGCTATTGTGCACCTACCTGATGCATCAGAAGGTGCGAGGCCCTTGCTAAATTCTGTGCACAGACTTTGAGATCTATACTTTAGACTGTATCTAAACCTGCTCCAACATGGACTGACATTCTGGCCTACTTTCAGCCGATGCGACTTGTCTGTCGCTGAACAGTCGCTTTTTATGTATTCAGCACCTATGTATAATGTTGTAAAAATGCTCTAGAAGCTAAAGTCGCAGAAATGTCACACATATTTGGCCTGCAACTTTCTGTGCGACAAATTCAGACAGGAAAAATCAGTATAAATCCTTAGAAAATTATCCCCCAGTGTCTCCATCTGCTGGCGGTATTGAATAAGCATTGCTGCACTGATGGGGTATGCATTAGACAAAAAAAAAGAAGAAAAAGAAGAATAATACGCCCAGAAAAGAGGCGAAAAGGAGAAAAACGGTAAAAAAACGTGAAAAAAAAGTAAGAGGAAGAGAAGGGAAAAAAAGGTGGAAATGGGTTTAAAAGTGATTTCGGCGGAGAAATATATATATATATATATATATTATATATATATATATATATACGCGCACACACACACATATATATAAACGTAATTCTCCGTTGAGATATTGCAGCCGCTGCTGTGTCCAGGCCCAGGAGCCTTAGCACTGTGCTGTGATGTCACTCAATACCACTGACATCACTAGGTGTAAACAACATCTCTCCTTTGCTGTGTATGTGACTATGGAGCTGTTTGGTGATGTCGTCTATTATGGCCTTCATAGAAGCAACAGGAGATTGTTGCATCCATCTAGAACCCTCAGAACTACAGTGCTATGATGTCACTCACTTCCACAGGCCTTGCAGAGTGTAAACAACAACAACCCAGCTTTGTTGTGTATGTAACCATAGGGATTTGTGATGTCACCTAGAACCTTCACAGCAGCGACAGCTTTATGAGGAGCATCAGCACTGCTCTGCCTGAGCAGAACCATCACCGCCATAGGTTGTCAAATAACCCGGATTTAACCCACACAGGTAAGTCCAATGGGGTGCAGGCATGTCCTCTATGCTTACAGCTTCCCGTGGGTGTTGGTTTGATACCGTTTGGGGACAGCCAAGGAGGCATCTGCAGGCAACAAAGGTAGGTGTGTGCTTGTGTGTGTGTTTCCTATGCAGATCCTAAGCCCAGTGTCACATGCAAGTAGGAGGAGTAAGAAGGGTTCCTGGCAAATCCGGGTTATGGATTGCATTTAAAAAGGCCCCGTGGGAGTGCAATGGGCCCCTGTCTTGCTGCTTAGCAATAATGGTATGGGTTTAGGTTCTGCTGTGTGTACTGGTGGTTGACTGCCCCCCAGCCCAGAGTGTGCATGGAAAATTGTCTGGCAGCCTCCCTGACAGCAAGCAGTGATAGTGCCCATGAAGGGGACCTTGTTGGGCCCGCCCCTTTCACGGTTATCGCTTCTCGGCCTTTTGGCTAGATCAAGTGTCTGGTCAGGAGGATCCTGGGAGTTTGTCCTACCTTTTTCAAGGGGGGCTGCTACGAGGAACCGAAAAGGCGATCGACAAGATGGGTGTTCGCATCCGTTACCTTACATCCGGTGAAACGCGGATTCGTTTTTCCTTTCGCTTTGATGTTGATGAAGACAAGCAAGAACTCGTCCAACTTTCTTATTTTGTGAAAGAAACTCTCTACAAGCTTCTTGGGGTGAAGAAAGAGAACATCGTCTGTCTCAGAGATCCTCGGAAGGGCAGCTTCATCCTAACTCTGGACTCTGCTTATGCATGCCAGAATCTTTTTGAGAAGCTGAAAAGCAATCAAGACCTTGCTGAGCTTGATGGGATCACGGTCACAGTGTTGTATACTGGTGGCGATATTCCTCTAGTTGTGTGTATGCACAATCCCTTTGTGACTGTGTCCCATATTGAGCTCTTTTTGGGGAAATACTGCAGTTCTGTTAAGTATTCCCATAAGGTGATGAATTCAGAAGACCTATGGACGGGGAAACATAAGTTTTTTGTGAAAATGAAGGAGGATGCTACTGGCATTGGAGGGTTGTGTCATCCACCCTCCAACTTTTCTATCGGTCGGGATAAGGGCTATTTGTTTTATCCCGAGATGCCTACTTTTTGTAGGAAATGTAAGAAATTCGGACATACTATGGAAGTTTGCACGGACACTACAGTTCGCTGTGGTCGGTGCAATCAAGAAGGCCATGTTTCTAAGGACTGTGCTAAAATCGTCTGCAACATTTGTGGTGAAGAAGGCCATGCCTTTAAAGATTGCAGTCTCCGTTCCAGTGTAGCTAGATCGTGGGCTGACCGTGTAGCGGGGAGAGTGGGTGTAGTGCAAGCTGAAGTACCACCTGCGAAAGCACCCCAGCGGTCTGAGGCGCCTTCAGAAAAGCCGGCTGTAACTTCTGATGTCGTGGCGGAGCTTATGGACCTTTCTGCTGCTGTGCCTGAGACAGAGGGGAGACCTTCTGTGGAGGGTTCTGGTGGTGGAGGGTCACTAGTGAGCAGTGAAGCCATGGAGGTTGGCGTGAAGGAGATCAAGCGGAAGAAGGAACTCGGAGATGAGCCACAACTTGGCATTAAACGGCCTGTCAAAAAAAGCTCAGACGAATGTGAGGACAGTCAACATGCATGGAGGCCTTCTATAAGATCAGCGTCCGATCCAAAAAATATCAAACAGTTCGAAAGCCCGGAGTCACCTGTGGGTTTCATATCGGACTCAAACTCCAGTAGCGAATAGCTTCCATAAAGTGCTCCTCTCTTAATGTGAGAGGTCTAAAGAGCCCTACGAGAAGGGCTGCTTTGTTTAGTTTTTTAGAGACCTTGGACTGTTCTCTGTTCTTTTTACAAGAATGTGGAATTGAACA
>NW_026609622.1:20000-22500 GCF_029499605.1 Hyla sarda | reverse complement strand
GGGTTAGGGTGTTAGGGTTGGGGTTAGGGTTAAGAGTTAGGGTCAGGGTTTGGGGTTAGGGTAAGTGTTAAGGGGTTAGGTTTAGGGTTAGGGTTTGGGTTTTGGGTTAGGGTTTGGGGGTTAGGTTTTAGGGTTAGGGTGTTAGGGTTGGGGTTAGGGGTTAGGGGTTAGGGGTTAGGGTTAGGTTAGCGGGTTAGGGTTAGCGGGTTAGGGTTGGGGTTAGGGTTTAGGATTTGGGTTAGGGTTTAGGATTTGGGTTAGGGTTAGAGTTTAGGGTTAGGGGTAGGGGTTAGGGTTGGGTTTGGGGGTTAGGGTTGGGTTTAAGGTTAGGGTTTGGGGTTAGGGTTTAGGATTTGGGTTAGGGTTAGCAGGGTTAGGGTTAGGGTCAGGTTAGGGGGTTAGGGTTAGCAGAGGTTAGGGTTAGCAGGGTTAGGTTTAGGGTTAGGGTTAGGGTTTGGAGTTAGGGTTGGGGTTAGGGTGAGGGTCAGGGTTAGGGTTGGGGTTAGGGTTAGCAGAGGGTTAGGGGGTTAGGGTTTGGGTTGGGGTTAGGGTTGGGGGTTAGGGGTTAGGGTTAGCAGAGGGTTAGGGTTAGGATTTAGGGTTAGGGTTAGCAGGGTTAGGGGGTTAGGGGTTGGGGTTAGGGTTAGTGTTAGGGTTAGGGGGTTAGGGTTTGGGTTTAGGGTTAGGGTTAGGGGTTAGGGTGGGTTAGAGGTTAGGGTTAGCAGGGTTAGGGTTAGCAGGGTTAGGCGTTAGGGTGGGTTAGGGTTAGCAGGGTTAGGGGGTTAGGGTTAGGGGGGTTAGGGTTAGCAGGGTTAGGGGGGTAGGGTTAGGGGTTAGGGTTAGCGGGTTAGGGTGAGGGTTAGGGGTTAGGGTTAAGGTTAGGGTTTATGGTTAGCAGGGTTAGGGTTAAGGGTTAGGGTTGGGGTTAGGGTTAGCAGGGTTAGGTTTAGCAGGGTTAGGGTTAGCAGGGTTAGGGTTTAGGGTTAGGGTTAAGGGTTAGGTTTAGGGTTAGGTTTAGGGTTTGGGGTTAGGGTTTTAGGGTTAGGGTTAGGGTTGGGGTTAGGGGTAGGGTTAGGGTTGGGGTTAGGGTTTGGGGTTAGGGGGTTGGGGTTAGGGTTAGGGGGTTGGGGTTAGGGTAGGGTTGGGGTTAGGGTTAGCGGGTTAGGGTTAGCGGATTAGGGGTTAGGGGGTTGGGGTTAGGGGTTTAGGGTTAGGGGGTTAGGGTTAGAGGGTTAGGGGTTAGGGTTAGTAGGATTAGGGGGTTAGGGGTTGGGGTTAGGGTTTAGGGTTTGGGTTAGGGGGTTAGGGTTTAGGGTTAGGGGGTTAAGGTTAGGGTTAGGGGGTTAGGGTTAGGGTAGGGTTGGGGTTAGGGTCAGCGGGTTAGGGTTAGCGGGTTAGGGTTAGCGGGTTAGGGTTAGGGGGTTAGGGTTAGCAGGGTTAAGGGTTGGGGTTAGGGTTAGCAGGGTTAGGGTTTAGGGTTTAAGGGTTAGGGGTTAGGGGGTTAGGGTTGGGGTTAGGGTTAGGGTGTTGGGGTTAGGGTTAGCAGGGTTAGGGGTTAGGGTTAGCAGGGTTAAGGTGTTAGGGGGTTAGGGCTAGGGGGTTAGGGTTTAGGGTTAGGGTTAGCGGGGGTTAGGGTTTAGGGTTAGGGGTTTAGGGTTAGGGGTTTAGTGTTAGGGTGTTAGGGTTTAGGGGTTAGGGTTAGGGTTTAGGGTTAGGATTTGGGGTTAGGGTTGGGTTAGGGTTTAGGGTTAGGGGTTGGGGTTAGGGTTAGGGGGTTAGGTTTAGGGTTAGGTTTAGGGTTAGGGTTAGGGGGTTAGGGGTTAAGGGTTAGGTTTTGGGTTAGGGGTTAGGGTTGGGGTTAGGTTTAGGGTTAGGGGTTGGGGTTAGGGTTAGGGGGTTAGGGTTGGGGTTAGGTTTAGGGGTTAGGGTTAGGGGTTAGGGTTAGGGTTTAGGGGTAGGGTTAGGGTTAGGGTTAGCAGGGTTAGGGTTAGCAGGGTTAGGGTTAGCGGGTTAGGGTTAGGGGTTAGGGTTAGGGTTTGGGTTTAGGGTTTGGGTTTAGGGTTAGGGTTAGGGGTTAGGGTTGGGGTTAGGGTTAGGGTGGTTAGGGTTAGGGTTAGGGTTTGGGGTTGGGGTTGGGGTTAGGGTTAGGGTTAGGGGGTTAGGGTTAGGGTTGGGGTTAGGGTTAAGGGTTAGGGTTAGGGTTGGGGTTAGGGTTGGGGTTGGGGTTAGGGGTTAGGGTTGGGGTTAGGGTTAGCAGGGGGTTAGGGTTGGGGTTAGGGTAGGGGTTAGGGTTAGCAGAGGGTTAGGGTTAGGATTTAGGGTTAGGGTTAGCAGGGGTTGGGGTTAGGGTTAGTGTTAGGGTTAGGGGGTTAGAGTTTGGGTTTAGGGGTTAGGGTTAGGGGTTAGGGTGGGTTAGAGGTTAGGGTTAGCAGGGTTAGGGTTAGCAGGGTTAGGCGTTAGAGTGGGTTAGGGTTAGCAGGGTTAGGGTTAGCAGGGTTAG
>NW_026609622.1:12500-15000 GCF_029499605.1 Hyla sarda | reverse complement strand
GAGTTAGGGTTAGGGTTAGTAGGTTAGGGTTTGGGTTAGGGTTTAGGGTTAGGTTTAGGGTCAAGGGTTAGGGGGTTAGGGTAAGGGTTAGCGTTAGGGTTAGCAGGGTTAGGGTTGGGGTTTAGGGTTAGGGGTTAGGGTTAAGGGTTAGGGTTAAGGGTTAGGGATTTAGGGTTAGTAGGGGTTGGGGTTAGGGTTAGGAGGGGTTAGGGTGTTAGGGTTAGGGGGTTAGGGTTAGGGAGTTAGGGTTAAGGGGTTAGGGTTCGGGGGTTAGGGGTTGGGGTTAGGGTTAAGGGTTAGGGATTTAGGGTTAGTAGGGGTTGGGGTTGGGTTAGGGTGGGGTTAGGGTTTGGGTTAGGGTGTTAGGGTTAGGGGGGTTAGGGTTAGAGGGTTAGGGTGTTAGGGTTGGGGTTAGGGTTAAGAGTTAGGGTCAGGGTTTGGGGTTAGGGTAAGTGTTAAGGGGTTAGGTTTAGGGTTAGGGTTTGGGTTTTGGGTTAGGGTTTGGGGTTAGGTTTTAGGGTTAGGGTGTTAGGGTTGGGGTTAGGGGTTAGGGTTAGGGGTTAGGGTTAGGTTAGCGGGTTAGGGTTAGCGGGTTAGGGTTGGGGTTAGGGTTTAGGATTTGGGTTAGGGTTTAGGATTTGGGTTAGGGTTAGAGTTTAGGGTTAGGGGTAGGGGTTAGGGTTGGGTTTGGGGGTTAGGGTTGGGTTTAAGGTTAGGGTTTGGGGTTAGGGTTTAGGATTTGGGTTAGGGTTAGCAGGGTTAGGGTTAGGGTCAGGGTTAGGGGGTTAGGGTTAGCAGAGGGTTAGGGTTAGCAGGGTTAGGTTTAGGGTTAGGGGTTAGGGTTTGGAGTTAGGGTTGGGGTTAGGGTGAGGGTCAGGGTTAGGGTTGGGGTTAGGGTTAGCAGAGGGTTAGGGGGTTAGGGTTTGGGTTGGGGTTAGGGTTGGGGTTAGGGGTTAGGGTTAGCAGAGGGTTAGGGTTAGGATTTAGGGTTAGGGTTAGCAGGGTTAGGGGGTTAGGGGTTGGGGTTAGGGTTAGTGTTAGGGTTAGGGGGTTAGGGTTTGGGTTTAGGGGTTAGGGTTAGGGGTTAGGGTGGGTTAGAGGTTAGGGTTAGCAGGGTTAGGGTTAGCAGGGTTAGGCGTTAGGGTGGGTTAGGGTTAGCAGGGTTAGGGGGTTAGGGTTAGGGGGTTAGGGTTAGCAGGGTTAGGGGGGTAGGGTTAGGAGTTAGGGTTAGGGTTAGCGGGTTAGGGTGAGGGTTAGGGGTTAGGGTTAAGGTTAGGGTTTATGGTTAGCAGGGTTAGGGTTAAGGGTTAGGGTTGGGGTTAGGGTTAGCAGGGTTAGGTTTAGCAGGGTTAGGGTTAGCAGGGTTAGGGTTTAGGGTTAGGGTTAAGGGTTAGGTTTAGGGTTAGGTTTAGGGTTTGGGGTTAGGGTTTTAGGGTTAGGGTTAGGGTTGGGGTTAGGGGTAGGGTTAGGGTTGGGGTTAGGGTTAGGGGTTTGGGGTTAGGGGGTTGGGGTTAGGGTTAGGGGGTTGGGGTTAGGGTAGGGTTGGGGTTAGGGTTAGCGGGTTAGGGTTAGCGGATTAGGGGTTAGGGGGTTGGGGTTAGGGGTTTAGGGTTAGGGGGTTAGGGTTAGAGGGTTAGGGGTTAGGGTTAGTAGGATTAGGGGGTTAGGGGTTGGGGTTAGGGTTTAGGGTTTGGGTTAGGGGGTTAGGGTTTAGGGTTAGGGGGTTAAGGTTAGGGTTAGGGGGTTAGGGTTAGGGTAGGGTTGGGGTTAGGGTCAGCGGGTTAGGGTTAGCGGGTTAGGGTTAGCGGGTTAGGGTTAGGGGGTTAGGGTTAGCAGGGTTAAGGGTTGGGGTTAGGGTTAGCAGGGTTAGGGTTTAGGGTTTAAGGGTTAGGGGTTAGGGGGTTAGGGTTGGGGTTAGGGTTAGGGTGTTGGGGTTAGGGTTAGCAGGGTTAGGGGTTAGGGTTAGCAGGGTTAAGGTGTTAGGGGGTTAGGGCTAGGGGGTTAGGGTTTAGGGTTAGGGTTAGCGGGGGTTAGGGTTTAGGGTTAGGGGTTTAGGGTTAGGGGTTTAGTGTTAGGGTGTTAGGGTTTAGGGGTTAGGGTTAGGGTTTAGGGTTAGGATTTGGGGTTAGGGTTGGGTTAGGGTTTAGGGTTAGGGGTTGGGGTTAGGGTTAGGGGGTTAGGTTTAGGGTTAGGTTTAGGGTTAGGGTTAGGGGGTTAGGGGTTAAGGGTTAGGTTTTGGGTTAGGGGTTAGGGTTGGGGTTAGGTTTAGGGTTAGGGGTTGGGGTTAGGGTTAGGGGGTTAGGGTTGGGGTTAGGTTTAGGGGTTAGGGTTAGGGGTTAGGGTTAGGGTTTAGGGGTAGGGTTAGGGTTAGGGTTAGCAGGGTTAGGGTTAGCAGGGTTAGGGTTAGCGGGTTAGGGTTAGGGGTTAGGGTTAGGGTTTGGGTTTAGGGTTTGGGTTTAGGGTTAGGGTTAGGGGTTAGGGTTGGGGTTAGGGTTAGGGT
>NW_026609622.1:5000-7500 GCF_029499605.1 Hyla sarda | reverse complement strand
AGGGTAAGGGTTACCGTTAGGGTTAGCAGGGTTGGGGTTAAGGGTTAGGGTTAAGGGTTAGGGTTAAGGGTTAGGGATTTAGGGTTAGTAGGGGTTGAGGTTAGGGGTTAGGGTTAGGAGGGGTTAGGGTTAGGGGGGTTAGGGGTTTAGGGTTAGAGGGTTGGGGTTAGGGGTTAGGGTTAAGGGTTAGGGATTTAGGGTTAGTAGGGGTTAGGGTTGGGTTGGGGTTAGGGTTGGGTTAGGGTTTAGGGGTTAGGGTTAGGGATTAGGGTTAGCGGGCTAGGGTTAGGGGTTAGGATTAGCGGGTTAGGGTGAGGGTTAGGGTTAGGGGTTAAGGTTAGGGTTAGAGGTTAGGGTTAGGGTTGGGGTTACGGTTTTGGTTAGGATTTAGGGTTAGGGTGTTAGGGGTTAGGGTTTAGAGTTAGGGTTAGGGTTAGTAGGTTAGGGTTTGGGTTAGGGTTTAGGGTTAGGTTTAGGGTCAAGGGTTAGGGGGTTAGGGTAAGGGTTAGCGTTAGGGTTAGCAGGGTTAGGGTTGGGGTTTAGGGTTAGGGGTTAGGGTTAAGGGTTAGGGTTAAGGGTTAGGGATTTAGGGTTAGTAGGGGTTGGGGTTAGGGTTAGGAGGGGTTAGGGTGTTAGGGTTAGGGGGTTAGGGTTAGGGAGTTAGGGTTAAGGGGTTAGGGTTCGGGGGTTAGGGGTTGGGGTTAGGGTTAAGGGTTAGGGATTTAGGGTTAGTAGGGGTTGGGGTTGGGTTAGGGTGGGGTTAGGGTTTGGGTTAGGGTGTTAGGGTTAGGGGGGTTAGGGTTAGAGGGTTAGGGTGTTAGGGTTGGGGTTAGGGTTAAGAGTTAGGGTCAGGGTTTGGGGTTAGGGTAAGTGTTAAGGGGTTAGGTTTAGGGTTAGGGTTTGGGTTTTGGGTTAGGGTTTGGGGTTAGGTTTTAGGGTTAGGGTGTTAGGGTTGGGGTTAGGGGTTAGGGTTAGGGGTTAGGGTTAGGTTAGCGGGTTAGGGTTAGCGGGTTAGGGTTGGGGTTAGGGTTTAGGATTTGGGTTAGGGTTTAGGATTTGGGTTAGGGTTAGAGTTTAGGGTTAGGGGTAGGGGTTAGGGTTGGGTTTGGGGGTTAGGGTTGGGTTTAAGGTTAGGGTTTGGGGTTAGGGTTTAGGATTTGGGTTAGGGTTAGCAGGGTTAGGGTTAGGGTCAGGGTTAGGGGGTTAGGGTTAGCAGAGGGTTAGGGTTAGCAGGGTTAGGTTTAGGGTTAGGGGTTAGGGTTTGGAGTTAGGGTTGGGGTTAGGGTGAGGGTCAGGGTTAGGGTTGGGGTTAGGGTTAGCAGAGGGTTAGGGGGTTAGGGTTTGGGTTGGGGTTAGGGTTGGGGTTAGGGGTTAGGGTTAGCAGAGGGTTAGGGTTAGGATTTAGGGTTAGGGTTAGCAGGGTTAGGGGGTTAGGGGTTGGGGTTAGGGTTAGTGTTAGGGTTAGGGGGTTAGGGTTTGGGTTTAGGGGTTAGGGTTAGGGGTTAGGGTGGGTTAGAGGTTAGGGTTAGCAGGGTTAGGGGTTAGCAGGGTTAGGCGTTAGGGTGGGTTAGGGTTAGCAGGGTTAGGGGGGTTAGGGTTAGGGGGTTAGGGGTTAGCAGGGTTAGGGGGGTTAGGGTTAGGAGTTAGGGTTAGGGTTAGCGGGTTAGGGTGAGGGTTAGGGGGTTAGGGTTAAGGTTAGGGTTTATGGTTAGCAGGGTTAGGGTTAAGGGTTAGGGTTGGGGTTAGGGTTAGCAGGGTTAGGTTTAGCAGGGTTAGGGTTAGCAGGGTTAGGGTTTAGGGTTAGGGTTAAGGGTTAGGTTTAGGGTTAGGTTTAGGGTTTGGGGTTAGGGTTTTAGGGTTAGGGTTAGGGTTGGGGTTAGGGGTAGGGTTAGGGTTGGGGTTAGGGTTAGGGGTTTGGGGTTAGGGGGTTGGGGTTAGGGTTAGGGGGTTGGGGTTAGGGTAGGGTTGGGGTTAGGGTTAGCGGGTTAGGGTTAGCGGATTAGGGGGTTGGGGTTAGGGGTTTAGGGTTAGGGGGTTAGGGTTAGAGGGTTAGGGGTTAGGGTTAGTAGGATTAGGGGGTTAGGGGTTGGGGTTAGGGTTTAGGGTTTGGGTTAGGGGGGTTAGGGTTTAGGGTTAGGGGGTTAAGGTTAGGGTTAGGGGGTTAGGGGTTAGGGTAGGGTTGGGGTTAGGGTCAGCGGGTTAGGGTTAGCGGGTTAGGGTTAGCGGGTTAGGGTTAGGGGGTTAGGGTTAGCAGGGTTAAGGGTTGGGGTTAGGGTTAGCAGGGTTAGGGTTTAGGGTTTAAGGGTTAGGGGTTAGGGGGTTAGGGTTGGGGTTAGGGTTAGGGTGTTGGGGTTAGGGTTAGCAGGGTTAGGGGTTAGGGTTAGCAGGGTTAAGGTGTTAGGGGGTTAGGGCTAGGGGGTTAGGGTTTAGGGTTAGGGTTAGCGGGGGTTAGGGTTTAGGGTTAGGGGTTTAGGGTTAGGGGTTTAGTGTTAGGGTGTTA
>NW_026609621.1:0-27755 GCF_029499605.1 Hyla sarda | reverse complement strand
ACTGTACAGTAGTGCCCACTACCATGTATACTGTACAGTAATGCCCACTACCATGTATACTGTACAGTGTGCCCACTACCATGTATACTGTACAGTAGTGCCCACTACCATGTATACTGTACAGTGGTGCCCACTACCATGTATACTGTACAGTGGTGCCCACTACCATGTATACTGTACAGTAATGCCCACTACCATGTATACTGTACAGTAGTGCCCACTACCATGTATACTGTACAGTGGTGCCCACTACCATGTATACTGTACAGTAATGCCCACTACCATGTATACTGTACAGTAATGCCCACTACCATGTATACTGTACAGTGGTGCCCACTACCATGTATACTGTACAGTGGTGCCCACTACCATATATACTGTACAGTAGTGCCCACTACCATATATACTGTACAGTGGTGCCCACTACCATGTATACTGTACAGTGGTGCCCACTACCATGTATACTGTACAGTAATGCCCACTACCATGTATACTGTACAGTAGTGCCCACTACCATGTATACTGTACAGTAGTGCCCACTACCATGTATACTGTACAGTGGTGCCCACTACCATATATACTGTACAGTAGTGCCAACTACCATGTATACTGTACAGTAATGCCCACTACCATGTATACTGTACAGTGGTGCCCACTACCATGTATACTGTACAGTGGTGCCCACTACCATGTATACTGTACAGTAATGCCCACTACCATTTATACTGTACAGTGGTGCCCACTACCATGTATACTGTACAGTAATGCCCACTACCATGTATACTGTACAGTGGTGCCCACTACCATGTATACTGTACAGTGGTGCCCACTACCATGTATACTGTACAGTAGTGCCCACTACCATGTATACTGTACAGTAATGCCCACTACCATGTATACTGTATAGTAATGCCCACTACCATGTATACTGTACAGGAGTGCCCACTACAATGTATACTGTACAGTGGTGCCCACTACCATGTATACTGTACAGTAATGCCCACTACCATGTATACTGTACAGTAATGCCCACTACCATGTATACTGTACAGTAATGCCCACTACCATGTATACTGTACCGTGGTGCCCACTACCATGTATACTGTACAGTGGTGCCCACTACCATATATACTGTACAGTAGTGCCCACTACCATATATACTGTACAGTGGTGCCCACTACCATGTATACTGTACAGTGGTGCCCACTACCATGTATACTGAACAGTAATGCCCACTACCATGTATACTGTACAGTGGTGCCCACTACCATGTATACTGTACAGTAATGCCCACTACCATGTATACTGTACAGTAATGCCCACTACCATATAAACTGTACAGTGGTGCCCACTACCATATATACTGTACAGTAGTGCCCACTACCATGTATACTGTACAGTAGTGCCCACTACCATGTATACTGTACAGTAATGCCCACTACCATGTATACTGTACAGTGGTGCCCACTACCATGTATACTGTACAGTAGTGCCCACTACCATGTATACTGTACAGTGGTGCCCACTACCATGTATACTGTACAGTGGTGCCCACTACCATGTATACTGTACAGTAATGCCCACTACCATTTATACTGTACAGTGGTGCCCACTACCATGTATACTGTACAGTAATGCCCACTACCATGTATACTGTACAGTGGTGCCCACTACCATGTATACTGTACAGTGGTGCCCACTACCATGTATACTGTGCAGTAGTGCCCACTACCATGTATACTGTACAGTAATGCCCACTACCATGTATACTGTACAGTAATGCCAACTACCATGTATACTGTACAGTAATGCCCACTACCATGTATACTGTACAGTGGTGCCCACTACCATGTATACTGTACAGTAATGCCCACTACCATGTATACTGTACAGTAATGCCCACTACCATGTATACTGTACCGTGGTGCCCACTACCATGTATACTGTACAGTGGTGCCCACTACCATATTTACTGTACAGTAGTGCCCACTACCATATATACTGTACAGTGGTGCCCACTACCATGTATACTGTACAGTGGTGCCCACTTACCATATATACTGTACAGTAGTGCCCACTACCATATGTACTGTACAGTGGTGCCCACTACCATGTATACTGTACAGTGGTGCCCACTACCATGTATACTGTACAGTAATGCCAACTACCATGTATACTGTACAGTAATGCCCACTACCATGTATACTGTACAGTGGTGCCCACTACCATGTATACTGTACAGTAATGCCCACTACCATGTATACTGTACAGTGGTGCCCACTACCATGGATACTGTACAGTAGTGCCCACTACCATGTATACTGTACAGTAATGCCACTACCATGTATACTGTACAGGAGTGCCCACTACCATGTATACTGTACAGTGGTGCCCATTGCCATGTATACTGTACAGTAATGCCAACTACCATGTATACTGTACAGGAGTGCCCACTACCATGTATACTGTACAGTGGTGCCCACTACCATGTATACTGTACAGTGGTGCCCACTACCATGTACACTGTACAGTAATGCCAACTACCATGTATACTCTACAGGAGTGCCCACTACCATGTATACTGTACAGTGGTGCCCACTACCATGTATACTGTACAGTGGTGCCCACTACCATGTATACTGTACAGTAATGCCAACTACCATGTATACTGTACAGGAGTGCCCACTACCATGTATACTGTACAGTGGTGCCCACTACCATGTATATTGTACAGTAATGCCCACTACCATGTATACTGTACAGTAATGCCCACTACTATGTATACTGTACAGTGGTGCCCACTACCATGTATACTGTACAGTAATGCCCACTACCATGTATACTGTACAGTGGTGCCCACTACCATATATCCTGTACAGTAATGCCCACTACCATGTATACTGTACAGTAGTGCCCACTACCATGTATACTGTACAGTGGTGCCCACTACCATATATACTGTACAGTAGTGCCCACTACCATATATACTGTACAGTGGTGCCCACTACCATGTATACTGTACAGTGGTGCCCACTACCATGTATACTGTACAGTAATGCCCACTACCATGTATACTGTACAGTAGTGCCCACTACCATGTATACTGTACAGTAATGCCCACTACCATGTATACTGTACAGTAATGCCCACTACCATATATACTGTACAGTGGTGCCCACTACCATATATACTGTACAGTAGTGCCCACTACCATGTATACTGTACAGTAGTGCCCAATACCATGTATACTGTACAGTAATGCCCACTACCATGTATACTGTACAGTGGTGCCCACTACCATGTATACTGTACAGTAGTGCCCACTACCATGTATACTGTACAGTGGTGCCCACTACCATGAATACTATACAGTGGTGCCAACTACCATGTATCCTGTACAGTAATGCCCACTACCATTTATACTGTACAGAGGTGCCCACTACCATGTATACTGTACAGTAGTGCCCACTACCATGTATACTGTACAGTAATGCCCACTACCATGTATACTGTACAGTAATGCCAACTACCATGTATACTGTACAGGAGTGCCCACTACCATGTATACTGTACAGTGGTGCCCACTACCATGTATACTGTACAATTATTCCCACTACCATGTATACTGTACAGTAATGCCCACTACCATGTATACTGTACAGTAATGCCCACTACCATGTATACTGTACCGTGGTGCCCACTACCATGTATACTGTACAGTGGTGCCCACTACCATATATACTGTACAGTAGTGCCCACTACCATATATACTGTACAGTGGTGCCCACTACCATGTATACTGTACAGTGGTGCCCACTACCATGTATACTGTACAGTAATGCCCACTACCATGTATGCTGTACAGTGGTGCCCACTACCATGTATACTGTACAGTAATGCCCACTACCATGTATACTGTACAGTAATGCCCACTACCATATATACTGTACAGTGGTGCCCACTACCATATATACTGTACAGTAGTGCCCACTACCATGTATACTGTACAGTAGTGCCCACTACCATGTATACTGTACAGTAATGCCCACTACCATGTATACTGTACAGTAATGCCCCCTACCATATATACTGTACAGTAGTGCCCACTACCATGTATACTGTACAGTAATGCCAACTACCATGTATACTGTACAGTGGTGCCCACTACCATGTATACTGTACAATAATGCCCACTACCATGTATACTGTACAGTAATGCCCACTACCATGTATACTGTACAGTAATGCCCACTACCATGTATACTGTACGGTGGTGCCCACTACCATGTATACTGTACAGTAGTGCCCACTACCATATATACTGTACAGTAGTGCCCACTACCATATATACTGTACAGTGGTGCCCACTACCATGTATACTGTACAGTGGTGCCCACTACCATGTATACTGTACAGTAGTGCCCACTACCATGTATACTGTACAGTAGTGCCCACTACCATGTATACTGTACAGTGGTGCCCACTACCATGTATACTGTACAGTAGTGCCAACTACCATGTATACTGTACAGTAATGCCCACTACCATGTATACTGTACAGTGGTGCCCACTACCATGTATACTGTACAGTGGTGCCCACTACCATGTATACTGTACAGTAATGCCCACTACCATTTATACTGTACAGTGGTGCCCACTACCATGTATACTGTACAGTAATGCCCACTACCATGTATACTGTACAGTGGTGCCCACTACTATGTATACTGTACAGTGGTGCCCACTACCATGTATACTGTACAGTAGTGCCCACTACCATGTATACTGTACAGTAATGCCCACTACCATGTATACTGTACAGTGGTGCCCACTACCATGTATACTGTACAGTGGTGCCCACTACCATGTATACTGTACAGTGGTGCCCACTACCATGTATACTAAACAGTGGTGCCCACTACCATGTATACTGTACAGTAAAGCCCACTACCATGTATACTGTACAGTAATGCCCACTACCATGTATACTGTATAGTAATGCCCACTACCATGTATACTGTACAGTGGTGCCCACTACCATGTATACTGTACAGTAATGCCCACTACCATGTATACTGTACAGTAATGCCCACTACCATATATACTGTACAGTGGTGCCCACTACCATGTATACTGTACAGTGGTGCCCACTACCATGTATACTGTACAGTGGTGCCCACTACCATGTATACTGTACAGTGGTGCCCACTACCATGTATACTGTACAGTAATGCCAACTACCATGTATACTGTACAGTAATGCCCACTACCATATATACTGTACAGTGGTGCCCACTACCATGTATACTGTACAGTGGTGCCCACTACCATGTATACTGTACAGTAATGCCCACTACCATGTATACTGTACAGTAATGCCCACTACCATGTATACTGTACAGTGGTGCCCACTACCTTGTATACTGTACAGTAATGCCCACTACCATGTATACTGTACAGTAATGCCCACTACCATATATACTGTACAGTGGTGCCCACTACCATGTATACTGTACAGTGGTGCCCACTACCATATATACTGTACAGTGGTGCCCACTACCATGTATACTGTACAGTAGTGCCCACTACCATGTATACTGTACAATGGTGCCCACTACCTTGTATACTGTACAGTGGTGCCCACTACCATGTATACTGTACAGTGGTGCCCACTACCATGTATACTGCACAGTGGTGCCCACTACCATGTATACTGTACAGTAATGCCCACTACCATGTATACTGTACAGTAATGCCCACTACCATGTATACTGTACAGTGGTGCCCACTACCATATATACTGTACAGTAGTGCCCCCTACCATGTATACTGTACAGTAGTGCCCACTACCATGTATACTGTACAGTAATGCCCACTACCATGTATACTGTACAGTAGTGCCCACTACCATATATACTGTACAGTAGTGCCCACTACCATGTATACTGTACAGTGGTGCCCACTACCATGTATACTGTACAGTGGTGCCCACTACCATGTATACTGTACAGTAATGCCAACTACCATGTATACTGTACAGTAGTGCCCACTACCATGTATACTGTACAGGAGTGCCCACTACCATGTATACTGTACAGTGGTGCCCACTACCATGTATACTGTACAGTAATGCCAACTACCATGTATACTGTACAGGAGTGCCCACTACCATGTATACTGTACAGTGGTGCCCACTACCATGTATACTGTACAGTGGTGCCCACTACCATGTATACTGTACAGTAATGCCAACTACCATGTATACTGTACAGAAGTGCCCACTACCATGTATACTGTACAGTGGTGCCCACTACCATGTATACTGTACAGTGGTGCCCACTACCATGTATACTGTACAGTAATGCCAACTACCATGTATACTGTACAGGAGTGCCCACTACCATGTATACTGTACAGTGGTGCCCACTACCATGTATACTGTACAGTAATGCCCACTACCATGTATACTGTACAGTAATGCCCACTACTATGTATACTGTACAGTGGTGCCCACTACCATGTATACTGTACAGTAATGCCCACTACCATGTATACTGTACAGTGGTGCCCACTACCATGTATCCTGTACAGTAATGCCCACTACCATCTATACTGTACAGTAATGCCCACTACCATGTATACTGTACAGTGGTGCCCACTACCATGTATACTGTACAGTAGTGCCCACTACCATGTATACTGTACAGTAGTGCCCACTACCATGTATACTGTACAGTAATGCCCACTACCATGTATACTGTACAGTGGTGCCCACTACCATGTATACTGTACAGTAATGCCCACTACCATGTATACTGTACAGTAGTGCCCACTACCATGTATACTGTACAGTAATGCCCACTACCATGTATACTGTACAGTAATGCCCACTACCATATATACTGTACAGTAGTGCCCACTACCATGTATACTGTACAGTGGTGCCCACTACCATGTATACTGTACAGTGGTGCCCACTACCATGTATACTGTACAGTAATGCCAACTACCATGTATACTGTACAGGAGTGCCCACTACCATGTATACTGTACAGTGGTGCCCACTACCATGTATACTTTACAGTAATGCCCACTACCATGTATACTGTACAGTAATGCCCACTACCATGTATACTGTACCGTGGTGCCCACTTCCATGTATACTGTACAGTGGTGCCCACTACCATATATACTGTACAGTAGTGCCCACTACCATATATACTGTACAGTGGTGCCCACTACCATGTATACTGTACAGTGGTGCCCACTACCATGTATACTGTACAGTAATGCCCACTACCATGTATACTGTACAGTAGTGCCCACTACCATGTATACTGTACAGTAGTGCCCACTACCATGTATACTGTACAGTGGTGCCCACTACCATGTATACTGTACAGTAGTGCCAACTACCTTGTATACTTCACAGTAATGCCCACTACCATGTATACTGTACAGTGGTGCCCACTACCATGTATACTGTACAGTGGTGCCCACTACCATGTATACTGTACAGTAATGCCCACTACCATTTATACTGTACAGTGGTGCCCACTACCATGTATACTGTACAGTAATGCCCACTACCATGTATACTGTACAGTGGTGCCCACTACCATGTATACTGTACAGTAATGCCCACTACCATGTATACTGTACAGTAATGCCAACTACCATGTATACTGTACAGTAATGCCCACTACCATGTATACTGTACAGTAATGCCAACTACCATGTATACTGTACAGGAGTGCCCACTACCATGTATACTGTCCAGTGGTGCCCACTACCATGTATACTGTACAGTAATGCCCACTACCATGTATACTGTACAGTAATGCCCACTACCATGTATACTGTACAGTAATGCCCACTACCATGTATACTGTACCGTGGTGCCCACTACCATGTATACTGTACAGTGGTGCCCACTACCATATATACTGTACAGTGGTGCCCACTACCATATATACTGTACAGTGGTGCCCACTACCATGTATACTGTACAGTGGTGCCCACTACCATGTATACTGTACAGTAATGCCCACTACCATGTATACTGTACAGTGGTGCCCACTACCATGTATACTGTACAGTAATGCCCACTACCATGTATACTGTACAGTAATGCCCACTACCATATATACTGTACAGTGGTGCCCACTACCATATATACTGTACAGTAGTGCCCACTACCATGTATACTGTACAGTAGTGCCCATTACCATGTATACTGTACAGTAATGCCCACTACCATGTATACTGTACAGTGGTGCCCACCACCATGTATACTGTACAGTAGTGCCCACTACCATGTATACTGTACAGTGGTGCCCACTACCATGTATACTGTACAGTGGTGCCCACTACCATGTATACTGTACAGTAATGCCCACTACCATTTATACTGTACAGTGGTGCCCACTACCATGTATACTGTACAGTAATGCCCACTACCATGTATACTGTACAGTAATGCCCACTACCATGTATACTGTACAGTGGTGCCCACTACCATGTATACTGTACAGTGGTGCCCACTACCATGTATACTGTACAGTAGTGCCCACTACCATGTATACTGTACAGTAATGCCCACTACCATGTATACTGTACAGTAATGCCCACTACCATGTATACTGTACAGTAATGCCCACTACCATGTATACTGTACAGTGGTGCCCACTACCATGTATACTGTACAATAATGCCCACTACCATGTATACTGTACAGTAATGCCCACTACCATGTATACTGTACAGTAATGCCCACTACCATGTATACTGTACCGTGGTGCCCACTACCATGTATACTGTACAGTGGTGCCCACTACCATATATACTGTACAGTAGTGCCCACTACCATATATACTGTACAGTGGTGCCCACTACCATGTATACTGTACAGTGGTGCCCACTACCATGTATACTGTACAGTAATGCCCACTACCATGTATACTGTACAGTGGTGCCCACTACCATGTATACTGTATAGTAATGCCCACTACCATGTATACTGTACAGTAATGCCCACTACCATATATACTGTACAGTGGTGCCCACTACCATATATACTGTACAGTAGTGCCCACTACCATGTATACTGTACAGTAATGCCCACTACCATGTATACTGTACAGTAATGCCCACTACCATATATACTGTACAGTAGTGCCCACTACCATGTATACTGTACAGTGGTGCCCACTACCATGTATACTGTACAGTGGTGCCCACTACCATGTATACTGTACAGTGGTGCCCACTACCATGTATACTGTACAGTGGTGCCCACTACCATGTATACTGTACAATAATGCCCACTACCATGTATACTGTACAGTAATGCCCACTACCATGTATACTGTACAGTAATGCCCACTACCATGTATCCTGTACCGTGGTGCCCACTACCATGTATACTGTACAGTGGTGCCCACTACCATATATACTGTACAGTAGTGCCCACTACCATATATACTGTACAGTGGTGCCCACTACCATGTATACTGTACAGTGGTGCCCACTACCATGTATACTGTATAGTAATGCCCACTACCATGTATACTGTACAGTAGTGCCCACTACCATGTATACTGTACAGTAGTGCCCACTACCATGTTTACTGTACAGTGGTGCCCACTACCATGTATACTGTACAGTAGTGCCAACTACCATGTATACTGTACAGTAATGCCCACTACCATGTATACTGTACAGTGGTGCCCACTACCATGTATACTGTACAGTGGTGCCCACTACCATGTATACTGTACAGTAATGCCCACTACCATTTATACTGTACAGTGGTGCCCACTACCATGTATACTGTACAGTAATGCCCACTACCATGTATACTGTACAGTGGTGCCCACTACCATGTATACTGTACAGTGGTGCCCACTACCATGTATACTGTACAGTAGTGCCCACTACCATGTATACTGTACAGTAATGCCCACTACCATGTATACTGTACAGTGGTGCCCACTACCATGTATACTGTACAGTAGTGCCCACTACCATTGTATACTGTACAGTGGTGCCCACTACCATCTATACTAAACAGTGGTGCCCACTACCATGTATACTGTACAGTAATGCCCACTACCATGTATACTGTACAGTAATGCCCACTACCATGTATACTGTACAGTTGTGCCCACTACCATGTATACTGTACAGTAATGCCCACTACCATGTATACTGTACAGTAATGCCCACTACCATATATACTGTACAGTGGTGCCCACTACCATGTATACTGTACAGTGGTGCCCACTACCATATATACTGTACAGTGGTGCCCACTACCATGTATACTGTACAGTAGTGCCCACTACCATGTATACTGTACAGTAATGCCCACTACCATGTATACTGTACAGTAGTGCCCACTACCATGTATACTGTACAGTGGTGCCCACTACCATGTATACTGTACAGTGGTGCCCACTACCATGTATACTGTACAGTAATGCCAACTACCATGTATACTGTACAGTAGTGCCCACTACCATGTATACTGTACAGTGGTGCCCACTACCATGTATACTGTACAGTGGTGCCCACTACCATGTATACTGTACAGTAATGCCAACTACCATGTATACTGTACAGGAGTGCCCACTACCATGTATACTGTACAGTGGTGCCCACTACCATGTATACTGTACAGTAATGCCAACTACCATGTATACTGTACAGGAGTGCCCACTACCATGTATACTGTACAGTGGTGCCCACTACCATGTATACTGTACAGTGGTGCCCACTACCATGTATACTGTACAGTAATGCCAACTACCATGTATACTGTACAGGAGTGCCCACTACCATGTATACTGTACAGTGGTGCCCACTACCATGTATACTGTGCAGTGGTGCCCACTACCATGTATACTGTACAGTAATGCCAACTACCATGTATACTGTACAGGAGTGCCCACTACCATGTATACTGTACAGTGGTGCCCACTACCATGCATACTGTACAGTAATGCCCACTACTATGTATACTGTACAGTGGTGCCCACTACCATGTATACTGTACAGTAATGCCCACTACCATGTATACTGTACAGTGGTGCCCACTACCATGTATCCTGTACAGTAATGCCCACTACCATGTATACTGTACAGTAATGCCCACTACCATGTATACTGTACAGTGGTGCCCACTACCATATATACTGTACAGTAGTGCCCACTACCATATATACTGTACAGTGGTGCCCACTACCATGTATACTGTACAGTGGTGCCCACTACCATGTATACTGTACAGTAATGCCAACTACCATGTATACTGTACAGTAATGCCCACTACCATGTATACTGTACAGTGGTGCCCACTACCATGTATACTGTACAGTAATGCCCACTACCATGTATACTGTACAGTGGTGCCCACTACCATGGATACTGTACAGTAGTGCCCACTACCATGTATACTGTACAGTAATGCCAACTACCATGTATACTGTACAGGAGTGCCCACTACCATGTATACTGTACAGTGGTGCCCATTGCCATGTATACTGTACAGTAATGCCAACTACCATGTATACTGTACAGGAGTGCCCACTACCATGTATACTGTACAGTGGTGCCCACTACCATGTATACTGTACAGTGGTGCCCACTACCATGTACACTGTACAGTAATGCCAACTACCATGTATACTCTACAGGAGTGCCCACTACCATGTATACTGTACAGTGGTGCCCACTACCATGTATACTGTACAGTGGTGCCCACTACCATGTATACTGTACAGTAATGCCAACTACCATGTATACTGTACAGGAGTGCCCACTACCATGTATACTGTACAGTGGTGCCCACTACCATGTATATTGTACAGTAATGCCCACTACCATGTATACTGTACAGTAATGCCCACTACTATGTATACTGTACAGTGGTGCCCACTACCATGTATACTGTACAGTAATGCCCACTACCATGTATACTGTACAGTGGTGCCCACTACCATATATCCTGTACAGTAATGCCCACTACCATGTATACTGTACAGTAGTGCCCACTACCATGTATACTGTACAGTGGTGCCCACTACCATATATACTGTACAGTAGTGCCCACTACCATATATACTGTACAGTGGTGCCCACTACCATGTATACTGTACAGTGGTGCCCACTACCATGTATACTGTACAGTAATGCCCACTACCATGTATACTGTACAGTGGTGCCCACTACCATGTATACTGTACAGTAATGCCCACTACCATGTATACTGTACAGTAATGCCCACTACCATATATACTGTACAGTGGTGCCCACTACCATATATACTGTACAGTAGTGCCCACTACCATGTATACTGTACAGTAGTGCCCAATACCATGTATACTGTACAGTAATGCCCACTACCATGTATACTGTACAGTGGTGCCCACTACCATGTATACTGTACAGTAGTGCCCACTACCATGTATACTGTACAGTGGTGCCCACTACCATGTATACTATACAGTGGTGCCAACTACCATGTATCCTGTACAGTAATGCCCACTACCATTTATACTGTACAGTGGTGCCCACTACCATGTATACTGTACAGTAGTGCCCACTACCATGTATACTGTACAGTAATGCCCACTACCATGTATACTGTACAGTAATGCCAACTACCATGTATACTGTACAGGAGTGCCCACTACCATGTATACTGTACAGTGGTGCCCACTACCATGTATACTGTACAATTATTCCCACTACCATGTATACTGTACAGTAATGCCCACTACCATGTATACTGTACAGTAATGCCCACTACCATGTATACTGTACCGTGGTGCCCACTACCATGTATACTGTACAGTGGTGCCCACTACCATATATACTGTACAGTAGTGCCCACTACCATATATACTGTACAGTGGTGCCCACTACCATGTATACTGTACAGTGGTGCCCACTACCATGTATACTGTACAGTAATGCCCACTACCATGTATGCTGTACAGTGGTGCCCACTACCATGTATACTGTACAGTAATGCCCACTACCATGTATACTGTACAGTAATGCCCACTACCATGTATACTGTACAGTGGTGCCCACTACCATATATACTGTAC
This sequence comes from Hyla sarda, assembly GCF_029499605.1. Taxonomy (NCBI): domain Eukaryota; kingdom Metazoa; phylum Chordata; class Amphibia; order Anura; family Hylidae; genus Hyla; species Hyla sarda. The sequence continues at coordinate 14,640 of NW_026609621.1, read as the reverse complement.
AGTAGTGCCCACTACCATGTATACTGTACAGTAGTGCCCACTACCATGTATACTGTACAGTAATGCCCACTACCATGTATACTGTACAGTAATGCCCCCTACCATATATACTGTACAGTAGTGCCCACTACCATGTATACTGTACAGTAATGCCAACTACCATGTATACTGTACAGTGGTGCCCACTACCATGTATACTGTACAATAATGCCCACTACCATGTATACTGTACAGTAATGCCCACTACCATGTATACTGTACAGTAATGCCCACTACCATGTATACTGTACGGTGGTGCCCACTACCATGTATACTGTACAGTAGTGCCCACTACCATATATACTGTACAGTAGTGCCCACTACCATATATACTGTACAGTGGTGCCCACTACCATGTATACTGTACAGTGGTGCCCACTACCATGTATACTGTACAGTAGTGCCCACTACCATGTATACTGTACAGTAGTGCCCACTACCATGTATACTGTACAGTGGTGCCCACTACCATGTATACTGTACAGTAGTGCCAACTACCATGTATACTGTACAGTAATGCCCACTACCATGTATACTGTACAGTGCTGCCCACTACCATGTATACTGTACAGTGGTGCCCACTACCATGTATACTGTACAGTACTGCCCACTACCATATATACTGTACAGTGGTGCCCACTACCATTTATACTGTACAGTGGTGCCCACTACCATGTATACTGTACAGTAATGCCCACTACCATGTATACTGTACAGTGGTGCCCACTACTATGTATACTGTACAGTGGTGCCCACTACCATGTATACTGTACAGTAGTGCCCACTACCATGTATACTGTACAGTAATGCCCACTACCATGTATACTGTACAGTGGTGCCCACTACCATGTATACTGTACAGTGGTGCCCACTACCATGTATACTGTACAGTGGTGCCCACTACCATGTATACTAAACAGTGGTGCCCACTACCATGTATACTGTACAGTAAAGCCCACTACCATGTATACTGTACAGTAATGCCCACTACCATGTATACTGTATAGTAATGCCCACTACCATGTATACTGTACAGTGGTGCCCACTACCATGTATACTGTACAGTAATGCCCACTACCATGTATACTGTACAGTAATGCCCACTACCATATATACTGTACAGTGGTGCCCACTACCATGTATACTGTACAGTGGTGCCCACTACCATGTATACTGTACAGTGGTGCCCACTACCATGTATACTGTACAGTGGTGCCCACTACCATGTATACTGTACAGTAATGCCAACTACCATGTATACTGTACAGTAATGCCCACTACCATATATACTGTACAGTGGTGCCCACTACCATGTATACTGTACAGTGGTGCCCACTACCATGTATACTGTACAGTAATGCCCACTACCATGTATACTGTACAGTAATGCCCACTACCATGTATACTGTACAGTGGTGCCCACTACCTTGTATACTGTACAGTAATGCCCACTACCATGTATACTGTACAGTAATGCCCACTACCATATATACTGTACAGTGGTGCCCACTACCATGTATACTGTACAGTGGTGCCCACTACCATATATACTGTACAGTGGTGCCCACTACCATGTATACTGTACAGTAGTGCCCACTACCATGTATACTGTACAATGGTGCCCACTACCTTGTATACTGTACAGTGGTGCCCACTACCATGTATACTGTACAGTGGTGCCCACTACCATGTATACTGTACAGTGGTGCCCACTACCATGTATACTGTACAGTAATGCCCACTACCATGTATACTGTACAGTAATGCCCACTACCATGTATACTGTACAGTGGTGCCCACTACCATATATACTGTACAGTAGTGCCCCCTACCATGTATACTGTACAGTAGTGCCCACTACCATGTATACTGTACAGTAATGCCCACTACCATGTATACTGTACAGTAGTGCCCACTACCATATATACTGTACAGTAGTGCCCACTACCATGTATACTGTACAGTGGTGCCCACTACCATGTATACTGTACAGTGGTGCCCACTACCATGTATACTGTACAGTAATGCCAACTACCATGTATACTGTACAGTAGTGCCCACTACCATGTATACTGTACAGGAGTGCCCACTACCATGTATACTGTACAGTGGTGCCCACTACCATGTATACTGTACAGTAATGCCAACTACCATGTATACTGTACAGGAGTGCCCACTACCATGTATACTGTACAGTGGTGCCCACTACCATGTATACTGTACAGTGGTGCCCACTACCATGTATACTGTACAGTAATGCCAACTACCATGTATACTGTACAGAAGTGCCCACTACCATGTATACTGTACAGTGGTGCCCACTACCATGTATACTGTACAGTGGTGCCCACTACCATGTATACTGTACAGTAATGCCAACTACCATGTATACTGTACAGGAGTGCCCACTACCATGTATACTGTACAGTGGTGCCCACTACCATGTATACTGTACAGTAATGCCCACTACCATGTATACTGTACAGTAATGCCCACTACTATGTATACTGTACAGTGGTGCCCACTACCATGTATACTGTACAGTAATGCCCACTACCATGTATACTGTACAGTGGTGCCCACTACCATGTATCCTGTACAGTAATGCCCACTACCATCTATACTGTACAGTAATGCCCACTACCATGTATACTGTACAGTGGTGCCCACTACCATGTATACTGTACAGTAGTGCCCACTACCATGTATACTGTACAGTAGTGCCCACTACCATGTATACTGTACAGTAATGCCCACTACCATGTATACTGTACAGTGGTGCCCACTACCATGTATACTGTACAGTAATGCCCACTACCATGTATACTGTACAGTAGTGCCCACTACCATGTATACTGTACAGTAATGCCCACTACCATGTATACTGTACAGTAATGCCCACTACCATATATACTGTACAGTAGTGCCCACTACCATGTATACTGTACAGTGGTGCCCACTACCATGTATACTGTACAGTGGTGCCCACTACCATGTATACTGTACAGTAATGCCAACTACCATGTATACTGTACAGGAGTGCCCACTACCATGTATACTGTACAGTGGTGCCCACTACCATGTATACTTTACAGTAATGCCCACTACCATGTATACTGTACAGTAATGCCCACTACCATGTATACTGTACCGTGGTGCCCACTTCCATGTATACTGTACAGTGGTGCCCACTACCATATATACTGTACAGTAGTGCCCACTACCATATATACTGTACAGTGGTGCCCACTACCATGTATACTGTACAGTGGTGCCCACTACCATGTATACTGTACAGTAATGCCCACTACCATGTATACTGTACAGTAGTGCCCACTACCATGTATACTGTACAGTAGTGCCCACTACCATGTATACTGTACAGTGGTGCCCACTACCATGTATACTGTACAGTAGTGCCAACTACCTTGTATACTTCACAGTAATGCCCACTACCATGTATACTGTACAGTGGTGCCCACTACCATGTATACTGTACAGTGGTGCCCACTACCATGTATACTGTACAGTAATGCCCACTACCATTTATACTGTACAGTGGTGCCCACTACCATGTATACTGTACAGTAATGCCCACTACCATGTATACTGTACAGTGGTGCCCACTACCATGTATACTGTACAGTGGTGCCCACTACCATGTATACTGTACAGTAATGCCCACTACCATGTATACTGTACAGTAATGCCAACTACCATGTATACTGTACAGTAATGCCCACTACCATGTATACTGTACAGTAATGCCAACTACCATGTATACTGTACAGGAGTGCCCACTACCATGTATACTGTACAGTGGTGCCCACTACCATGTATACTGTACAGTAATGCCCACTACCATGTATACTGTACAGTAATGCCCACTACCATGTATACTGTACAGTAATGCCCACTACCATGTATACTGTACCGTGGTGCCCACTACCATGTATACTGTACAGTGGTGCCCACTACCATATATACTGTACAGTGGTGCCCACTACCATATATACTGTACAGTGGTGCCCACTACCATGTATACTGTACAGTGGTGCCCACTACCATGTATACTGTACAGTAATGCCCACTACCATGTATACTGTACAGTGGTGCCCACTACCATGTATACTGTACAGTAATGCCCACTACCATGTATACTGTACAGTAATGCCCACTACCATATATACTGTACAGTGGTGCCCACTACCATATATACTGTACAGTAGTGCCCACTACCATGTATACTGTACAGTAGTGCCCATTACCATGTATACTGTACAGTAATGCCCACTACCATGTATACTGTACAGTGGTGCCCACTACCATGTATACTGTACAGTAGTGCCCACTACCATGTATACTGTACAGTGGTGCCCACTACCATGTATACTGTACAGTGGTGCCCACTACCATGTATACTGTACAGTAATGCCCACTACCATTTATACTGTACAGTGGTGCCCACTACCATGTATACTGTACAGTAATGCCCACTACCATGTATACTGTACAGTAATGCCCACTACCATGTATACTGTACAGTGGTGCCCACTACCATGTATACTGTACAGTGGTGCCCACTACCATGTATACTGTACAGTAGTGCCCACTACCATGTATACTGTACAGTAATGCCCACTACCATGTATACTGTACAGTAATGCCCACTACCATGTATACTGTACAGTGGTGCCCACTACCATGTATACTGTACAATAATGCCCACTACCATGTATACTGTACAGTAATGCCCACTACCATGTATACTGTACAGTAATGCCCACTACCATGTATACTGTACCGTGGTGCCCACTACCATGTATACTGTACAGTGGTGCCCACTACCATATATACTGTACAGTAGTGCCCACTACCATATATACTGTACAGTGGTGCCCACTACCATGTATACTGTACAGTGGTGCCCACTACCATGTATACTGTACAGTAATGCCCACTACCATGTATACTGTACAGTGGTGCCCACTACCATGTATACTGTATAGTAATGCCCACTACCATGTATACTGTACAGTAATGCCCACTACCATATATACTGTACAGTGGTGCCCACTACCATATATACTGTACAGTAGTGCCCACTACCATGTATACTGTACAGTAATGCCCACTACCATGTATACTGTACAGTAATGCCCACTACCATATATACTGTACAGTAGTGCCCACTACCATGTATACTGTACAGTGGTGCCCACTACCATGTATACTGTACAGTGGTGCCCACTACCATGTATACTGTACAGTGGTGCCCACTACCATGTATACTGTACAGTGGTGCCCACTACCATGTATACTGTACAATAATGCCCACTACCATGTATACTGTACAGTAATGCCCACTACCATGTATACTGTACAGTAATGCCCACTACCATGTATCCTGTACCGTGGTGCCCACTACCATGTATACTGTACAGTGGTGCCCACTACCATATATACTGTACAGTAGTGCCCACTACCATATATACTGTACAGTGGTGCCCACTACCATGTATACTGTACAGTGGTGCCCACTACCATGTATACTGTATAGTAATGCCCACTACCATGTATACTGTACAGTAGTGCCCACTACCATGTATACTGTACAGTAGTGCCCACTACCATGTTTACTGTACAGTGGTGCCCACTACCATGTATACTGTACAGTAGTGCCAACTACCATGTATACTGTACAGTAATGCCCACTACCATGTATACTGTACAGTGGTGCCCACTACCATGTATACTGTACAGTGGTGCCCACTACCATGTATACTGTACAGTAATGCCCACTACCATGTATACTGTACAGTGGTGCCCACTACCATGTATACTGTACAGTAGTGCCAACTACCATGTATACTGTACAGTAATGCCCACTACCATGTATACTGTACAGTGGTGCCCACTACCATGTATACTGTACAGTGGTGCCCACTACCATGTATACTGTACAGTAATTCCCACTACCATTTATACTGTACAGTGGTGCCCACTACCATGTATACTGTACAGTAATGCCCACTATTATGTATACTGTACAGTGGTGCCCACTACCATGTATACTGTACAGTAGTGCCCACTACCATGTATACTGTACAGTAATGCCCACTACCATGTATACTGTACAGTGGTGCCCACTACCATGTATACTGTACAGTGGTGCCCACTACCATGTATACTGTACAGTGGTGCCCACTACCATGTATACTATACAGTGGTGCCCACTACCATGAATACTGTACAGTAATGCCCACTACCATGTATACTGTACAGTAATGCCCACTACCATGTATACTGTATAGTAATGCCCACTACCATGTATACTGTACAGTGGTGCCCACTACCATGTATACTGTACAGTAATGCCCACTACCATGTATACTGTACAGTAATGCCCACTACCATATATACTGTACAGTGGTGCCCACTACCATGTATACTGTACAGTGGTGCCCACTACCATGTATACTGTACAGTAATGCCCACTACCATGTATACTGTACAGTAATGCCCACTACCATGTATACTGTACAGTGGTGCCCACTACCTTGTATACTGTACAGTAATGCCCACTACCATGTATACTGTACAGTAATGCCCACTACCATATATACTGTACAGTGGTGCCCACTACCATGTATACTGTACAGTGGTGCCCACTACCATATATACTGTACAGTGGTGCCCACTACCATGTATACTGTACAGTAGTGCCCACTACCATGTATACTGTACAGTAATGCCCACTACCATGTATACTGTACAATGGTGCCCACTACCTTGTATACTGTACAGTGGTGCCCACTACCATGTATACTGTACAGTGGTGCCCACTACCATGTATACTGTACAGTGGTGCCCACTACCATGTATACTGTACAGTAATGCCCACTACCATGTATACTGTACAGTAATGCCCACTACCATGTATACTGTACAGTGGTGCCCACTACCATATATACTGCACAGTAGTGCCCACTACCATGTATACTGTACAGTAGTGCCCACTACCATGTATACTGTACAGTAATGCCCACTACCATGTATACTGTACAGTAGTGCCCACTACCATATATACTGTACAGTAGTGACCACTACCATGTATACTGTACAGTGGTGCCCACTACCATGTATACTGTATAGTGGTGCCCACTACCATGTATACTGTACAGTAATGCCAACTACCATGTATACTGTACAGGAGTGCCCACTACCATGTATACTGTACAGTGGTGCCCACTGCCATGTATACTGTACAGTAATGCCAACTACCATGTATACTGTACAGGAGTGCCCACTACCATGTATACTGTACAGTGGTGCCCACTACCATGTATACTGTACAGTGGTGCCCACTACCATGTATACTGTACAGTAATGCCAACTACCATGTATACTGTACAGGAGTGCCCACTACCATGTATACTGTACAGTGGTGCCCACTACCATGTATACTGTACAGTAATGCCAACTACCATGTATACTGTACAGGAGTGCCCACTACCATGTATACTGTACAGTGGTGCCCACTACCATGTATACTGTACAGTAATGCCCACTACCATGTATACTGTACAGTAATGCCCACTACTATGTATACTGTACAGTGGTGCCCACTACCATGTATACTGTACAGTAATGCCCACTACCATGTATACTGTACAGTGGTGCCCACTACCATGTATCCTGTACAGTAATGCCCACTACCATGTATACTGTACAGTAATGCCCACTACCATGTATACTGTACAGTGGTGCCCACTACCATGTATACTGTACAGTAGTGCCCACTACCATGTATACTGTACAGTAGTGCCCACTACCATGTATACTGTACAGTAATGCCCACTACCATGTATACTGTACAGTGGTGCCCACTACCATGTATACTGTACAGTAATGCCCACTACCATGTATACTGTACAGTAGTGCCCACTACCATGTATACTGTACAGTAATGCCCACTACCATGTATACTGTACAGTAATGCCCACTACCATGTATATTGTACAGTAGTGCCCACTACCATGTATACTGTACAGTAATGCCCACTACCATGTATACTGTACAGTAGTGCCCACTACCATGTATACTGTACAGTAGTGCCCACTACCATGTATACTGTACAGTAATGCCCACTACCATGTATACTGTACAGTAATACCCACTACCATGTATACTGTACAGTAATACCCACTACCATGTATACTGTACAGTGGTGCCCACTACCATGTATACTGTACAGTGGTGCCCACTACCATGTATACTAAACAGTTTTGCCCACTACCATGTATACTGTACAGTATTGCCCACTACCATGTATACTGTACAGTGGTGCCCACTACCATGTATACTGTACAGTAATGCCCACTACCATGTATACTGTACAGTAATGCCCACTACCATATATACTGTACAGTGGTGCCCACTACCATGTATACTGTACAGTGGTGCCCACTACCATGTATACTGTACAGTAATGCCCACTACCATGTATACTGTACAGTAATGCCCACTACCATGTATACTGTACAGTAATGCCCACTACCATGTATACTGTACAGTAATGCCCACTACCATGTATACTGTACAGTAATGCCCACTACCATATATACTGTACAGTGGTGCCCACTACCATGTATACTGTACAGTGGTGCCCACTACCATATATACTGTACAGTGGTGCCCACTACCATGTATACTGTACAGTAGTGCCCACTACCATGTATACTGTACAGTAATGCCCACTACCATGTATACTGTACAATGGTGCCCACTACCTTGTATACTGTACAGTGGTGCCCACTACCATGTATACTGTACAGTGGTGCCCACTACCATGTATACTGTACAGTGGTGCCCACTACCATGTATACTGTACAGTAATGCCCACTACCATGTATACTGTACAGTAATGCCCACTACCATGTATACTGTACAGTGGTGCCCACTACCATATATACTGTACAGTAGTGCCCACTACCATGTATACTGTACAGTAGTGCCCACTACCATGTATACTGTACAGTAATGCCCACTACCATGTATACTGTACAGTAATGCCCACTATCATGTATACTGTACAGTGGTGCCCACTACCATATATACTGTACAGTAGTGCCCACTACCATGTATACTGTACAGTAGTGCCCACTACCATGTATACTGTACAGTGATGCCCACTACCATGTATACTGTACAGTAATGCCCACTACCATGTATACTGAACAGTAATGCCCACTACCATTTATACTGTACAGTAGTGCCCACTACCATATATACTGTATAGTAGTGCCCACTACCATGTATACTGTACAGTGGTGCCCACTACCATGTATACTGTACAGTGGTGCCCACTACCATGTATACTGTACAGTAATGCCAACTACCATGTATACTGTACAGTAGTGCCCACTACCATGTATACTGTACAGTGGTGCCCACTACCATGTATACTGTACAGTGGTGCCCACTACCATGTATACTGTACAGTAATGGCAACTACCATGTATACTGTACAGGAGTGCCCACTACCATGTATACTGTACAGTGGTGCCCACTACCATGTATACTGTACAGTAATGCCAACTACCATGTATACTGTACAGGAGTGCCCACTACCATGTATACTGTACAGTGGTGCCCACTACCATGTATACTGTACAGTGGTGCCCACTACCATGTATACTGTACAGTAATGCCAACTACCATGTATACTGTACAGGAGTGCCCACTACCATGTATACTGTACAGTGGTGCCCACTACCATGTATACTGTACAGTGGTGCCCACTACCATGTATACTGTACAGTAATGCCAACTACCATGTATACTGTACAGGAGTGCCCACTACCATGTATACTGTACAGTGGTGCCCACTACCATGTATACTGTACAGTAATGCCCACTACCATGTATACTGTACAGTAATGCCCACTACTATGTATACTGTACAGTGGTGCCCACTACCATGTATACTGTACAGTAATGCCCACTACCATGTATACTGTACAGTGGTGCCCACTACCATGTATCCTGTACAGTAATGCCCACTACCATGTATACTGTACAGTAATGCCCACTACCATGTATACTGTACAGTGGTGCCCACTACCATGTATACTGTACAGTAGTGCCCACTACCATGTATACTGTACAGTAGTGCCCACTACCATGTATACTGTACAGTAATGCCCACTACCATGTATACTGTACAGTGGTGCCCACTACCATGTATACTGTACAGTAATGCCCACTACCATGTATACTGTACAGTAGTGCCCACTACCATGTATACTGTACAGTAATGCCCACTACCATGTATACTGTACAGTAATGCCCACTACTATGTATATTGTACAGTAGTGCCCACTACCATGTATACTGTACAGTAATGCCCACTACCATGTATACTGTACAGTAGTGCCCACTACCATGTATACTGTACAGTAGTGCCCACTACCATGTATACTGTACAGTAATGCCCACTACCATGTATACTGTACAGTAATGCCCACTACCATGTATACTGTACAGTAGTGCCCACTACCATGTATACTGTACAGTAGTGCCCACTACCATGTATACTGTACAGTAGTGCCCACTACCATGTATACTGTACAGTAGTGCCCACTACCATATATACTGTACAGTAATGCCCACTACCATGTATACTGTACAGTAATGCCCACTACCATGCATACTGTACAGTAATGCCCACTACCATGTATACTGTACAGTAGTGCCCACTACCATGTATACTGTACAGTAGTGCCCACTACCATATATACTGTACAGTAATGCCCACTACCATGTATACTGTACAGTAATGCCCACTACCATGTATACTGTACAGTAATGCCCACTACCATGTATACTGTACAGTGGTGCCCACTACCATGTATACTGTAGAGTGGTGCCCACTACCATGTATACTGTACAGTAATGCCCACTACCATGTATACTGACTGTACAGTAGTGCCCACTACCATGTATACTGTACAGTGGTGCCCACTACCATGTATACTGTACAGTGGTGCCCACTACCATGTATACTGTACAGTAGTGCCCACTACCATGTATACTGTACAGTAATGCCCACTACCATGGTAATGCCCACTATATATGGTAATGCCCACTATACATGGTAGTGGGCACCACTGTATATTGTACAGTGGTGCCCACTACCATGTATACTGTACAGTAGTGCTCACTACCATATATGTTGTACAGTAGTGTCCACTACCATATATTGTATAGTAGTGCCCACTACCATGTATGTTGCATAGTAGTGCCCCAACCACTTTATGTTGTACTGTAGTGCCCGTCCCCTGTCTGTACTGTAGTGCCCATCCCCTGTGTGGTGTACTGTAGTGCCCGTCACCTGTATGGTGTACTGTAGTGCCCGTCACCTGTATGGTGTACCGTAGTGCCTGCCCCTTGTATGGTGTACTGTAGTGCCCGTCCCCTGTCTGTACTGTAGTGCCTGTCCCCTGTATGGTGTACTGTAGTGCCCATCCCTTGTATGGTGTACTGTAGTGCCCATCCCTGTATGGTGTACTGTAGTGCCCGTCCCTTGTATGATGTACTGTAGTGCCCATCCCCTGTATGTTGTACTGCAGTGCCCGACCCTTGTATGGTGTACATAGTTACATAGTTACATAGTTAGTACGGTCGAAAAAAGACATATGTCCATCAAGTTCAACCAGGGAATTAAGGGGTAGGGGTGTGGCGCGATATTGGGGAAGGGATGGGATTTTATATTTCTTCATAAGCATTAATCTTATTTTGTTCCAGGAATGTATCTTACCCTGTTTTAAAGCTGTTAATTGTTCCTTCTGTGACCAGTTCCTGAGGTAGACCGTTCCATAAATTCACAGTCCTCACGGTAAAGAAGGCGTGTCGCCCCTTGAGACTAAACCTTTTCTTCTCCAGACGGAGGGAGTGCCCCCTCGTCCTTTGGGGGGGTTTAACCTGGAACAGTTTTTCTCCATATTTTTTGTATGGGCCATTTATATACTTATATACGTTTATCATATCCCCCCTTAAACGTCTCTTCTCAAGACTAAACAATTGTAACTCCTTTAATCGCTCCTCATAGCTAAGATGTTCCAGGCCCCATATTAGTTTAGTCGCGCGTCTCTGCACCCTTTCCAGCTCCACAGTGTCCCTTTTATGGACAGGTGCCCAAAACTGAACAGCATATTCCAGGTGAGGCCGTACCAATGCTTTATAAAGGGGGAGTATTATAGACTATAGACTGTACCAATACTTTATAAAGGGGGAGTATTATGTCCCTGTCCCTTGAGTCCAGGCCTCTTTTTATACATGACAATATCCTGTCGGCTTTGGAAGCAGCAGCCTGACATTGTGCTATTCTGTAGTCTGTGATCTACAAGTCCCCCAGATCCTTCTCTACCAGTGACTCTGCCAGTTTAATCCCCCCCTAAGACATACGATGCTGCAGGTTATTAATATACACAGCCCCCCTCTATATACACAGCCCCCCTCTATATACACAGCCCCCCCCTCTATATACACAGCCCCCCTCTATATACACAGCCCCCCTAAGACATACGACGCATGCAGGTTATTAGTATACACAGCCCCCCTCTATATACACAGCCCCCTCCTCTATATACACAGCCCCCCCTCTATATACACAGCCCCCCTCTATATACACAGCCCCCCCTCTATATACACAGCCCCCCTAAGACATACCACGCTGCAGGTTATTAGTATACACAGCCCCCCCTCTATATACACAGCCCCCCTCTATATACACAGCCCCCCCTCTATATACACAGCCCCCCCCTCTATATACAGAGCTGTTATTACCATCCTCTATATCATTGATAAATAAATTAAACAACAGCGGGCCCAGTACTGAACCTTGGGGTCACCACTAATAACCGGGGACCAATCAGAGTACGAATCATTGACCCCCACTCTCTGGGTACGATCCATGATCAGTGTTCAATCCAGTTACAAACTAAAATTTCCAAACCCAAAGACCTTAACTTACCTGTCAGACGTCTATGAGGGACAGTATCAAATGCTTTAGGGAAATCCAGAAACACTATATCCACAGCCATTCCTCTATATACAGAGCCCCCCCCTCTATATACACAGCCCCCCTCTATATACACAGCCCCCTCTATATACACAGCCCCCCCTCTATATACACAGCCCCCCCTCTATATACATAGCCCCCCCCTCTATATACACAGCCCCCCCTCTATATACACAGCCCCCCTCTATATACACAGCCCCCTCTATATACACAGCCCCCCCTCTATATACACAGCCCCCCTCTATATACACTGCCATTCCTCTATATACACAGCCCCCCTCTATATCCACAGCCCCCCCTCTATATACACAGCCATTCCTCTATATACACAGCCCCCCTCTATATCCACAGCCCCCCTCTATATACACAGCCCCCCCCTCTATATACACAGCCCCCCTCTATAGACTGCACCCCCCCCTCTATATACACAGCCCCCCTCTATATCCACAGCCATTCCTCTATATACACAGCCCCCCTCTATATCCACAGCCCCCCCTCTATATACACAGCCCCCCCCTCTATATACACAGCCCCCCTCTATATCAACAGCCATTCATCTATATACACAGCCCCCCTCTATATACACAGCCCCCCTCTATATACACAGCCCCCCTCTATATACACAGCCCCCCTCTATATACACAGCTCCCTCTATATACACAGCCCCCCTCTATATACACAGCCCCCCTCTATATACACAGCCCCCTCTCTATATACACAGCCCCCTCTATATACACAGCCCCCCTTGATATACACACCCTCTATATACACAGCCCCCCCCTATATACACAGCCCCCCTCTATATACACAGCCCCCTCTATATACACAGCCCCCTCCTCTATATACACAGCCCCCCTCTATATACACAGCCCCCCCCTATAAACACCGCCCCCCTCTATATACACAGCCCCCCTCTATATACACAGCCCCCTCTATATACACAGCCCCCCTCTATATACACAGCCCCCCTCTATATCCACAGCCCCCCTCTATATACACAGCCCCCCTCTATATCCACAGCCCCCCTCTATATACACAGCCCCCCCTCTATATACACAGCCCCCTCTATATACACAGCCCCCCTCTATATACACAGCCCCCCTCTATATATACAGCCCCCCCTCTATATACACAGCCCCCTCTATATACACAGCCCCCCCTCTATATACACAGCCCCCCTCTATATATACAGCCATTCCTCTGTCAAGGCTTCTACTCACCTCTTCATAAAAGCAGATTAGATTGGTGACAACTTCTATCCTTAGTAAACCCCTGCTGGCTATCACTTATAATACAATTATAAGTGCCCGTCTCCTGTATGGTGTATTTTAGTGCCCGTCTACTGTATGGTGTATTTTAGTGCCCGTCTCCTGTATGGTGTATTTTAGTGCCCATCTCCTGTATGGTGTATTTTAGTGCCCATCTCCTGTATGGTGTATTTTAGTGCCCGTCTCCTGTATGGTGTATTTTAGTGCCCGTCTCCTGTATGGTGTATTTTAGTGCCCGTCTCCTGTATG
>NW_026609620.1:7500-27775 GCF_029499605.1 Hyla sarda | reverse complement strand
TCGGGGGGCTTTATCATTTTTGGGTAAATCTTCCTTTTTTGAGCTTTTACACTTTTTATATATCCTGGTGCGTTGTGGAGTTTGGGAAATAGCGCCCCCTGTGGCAGCTCCTGATAGGTCATTGGTTATTCCTGTATATTCAGATATTTTATGTGCCATTTATCATGTATAATATAAAATTTGTTTATTCATGTACGTAGCGATATGTGAAATCAGCAGCCACGGCGCCCTCTATGGGGGACATGTGATATTTGCCGCTCCTCTATGGTGTTACTGGCCCTTTAAGGCCTGTCCTGTGACATCACAATCAGTGACTCTGCTGTCTGTTCGTCCACCCCCAGCGCAGCCTCTGGACACCGCACGACCCCGTCCAGTTTCCTACTGAACAGAATCAACTGTAGCGCAGATTTTTGCCGCATTTGTGCATTCTTTGCAGGTGAGCCCAGCCCAGCCTCTGGACACCACGTGACCCCACCCCCAGCGCAGCCTCTGGACACCACGCGACTCCGCCCCCAGCGCAGCCTCTGGACACCACGCCACTCCACCCCCAGCGCAGCCTCTGGACACCACGCGACCCCGCCCAGCCTCTGGACACCACGCGACCCCGCCCAGCCTCTGGACACCACGCGACCCCAGCGCAGCCTCTGGACACCACGTGACCCCACCCCCAGCGCAGCCTCTGGACACCACGCCACTCCACCCCCAGCGCAGCCTCTGGGCACCACGCGACCCCGCCCAGCCTCTGGGCACCACGCGACCCCGCCCAGCCTCTGGACACCACGCGACCCCGCCCAGCCTCTGGACACCACGTGACCCCAGCGCAGCCTCTGGACACCACGCGACCCCACCCCCAGCGCAGCCTCTGGACACCACGCGACTCCGCCCCCAGCGCAGCCTCTGGACACCACGCGACTCCGCCCCCAGCGCAGCCTCTGGACACCACGCGACTCCGCCCCCAGCGCAGCCTCTGGACACCACGCGACCCCCAGCGCAGCCTCTGGACACCACGCGACCCCCAGCGCAGCCTCTGGACACCACGCGACCCCCAGCGCAGCCTCTGGACACCACGCGACCCCCAGCGCAGCCTCTGGACACCACGCGACCCCCAGCGCAGCCTCTGGACACCACGCGACCCCCAGCGCAGCCTCTGGACACCACGCGACCCCCAGCGCAGCCTCTGGACACCACGCGACCCCCAGCGCAGCCTCTGGACACCACGCGACCCCCAGCGCAGCCTCTGGACACCACGCGACCCCCAGCGCAGCCTCTGGACACCACGCGACCCCCAGCGCAGCCTCTGGACACCACGCGACCCCCAGCGCAGCCTCTGGACACCACGCGACCCCCAGCGCAGCCTCTGGACACCACGCGACCCCCAGCGCAGCCTCTGGACACCACGCGACCCCCAGCGCAGCCTCTGGACACCACGCGACCCCCAGCGCAGCCTCTGGACACCACGCGACCCCCAGCGCAGCCTCTGGACACCACGCGACCCCCAGCGCAGCCTCTGGACACCACGCGACCCCCAGCGCAGCCTCTGGACACCACGCGACCCCCAGCGCAGCCTCTGGACACCACGCGACCCCCAGCGCAGCCTCTGGACACCACGCGACCCCCAGCGCAGCCTCTGGACACCACGCGACCCCCAGCGCAGCCTCTGGACACCACGCGACCCCCAGCGCAGCCTCTGGACACCACGCGACCCCCAGCGCAGCCTCTGGACACCACGCGACCCCCAGCGCAGCCTCTGGACACCACGCGACCCCCAGCGCAGCCTCTGGACACCACGCGACCCCCAGCGCAGCCTCTGGACACCACGCGACCCCCAGCGCAGCCTCTGGACACCACGCGACCCCCAGCGCAGCCTCTGGACACCACGCGACCCCCAGCGCAGCCTCTGGACACCACGCGACCCCCAGCGCAGCCTCTGGACACCACGCGACCCCCAGCGCAGCCTCTGGACACCACGCGACCCCCAGCGCAGCCTCTGGACACCACGCGACCCCCAGCGCAGCCTCTGGACACCACGCGACCCCCAGCGCAGCCTCTGGACACCACGCGACCCCCAGCGCAGCCTCTGGACACCACGCGACCCCCAGCGCAGCCTCTGGACACCACGCGACCCCCAGCGCAGCCTCTGGACACCACGCGACCCCCAGCGCAGCCTCTGGACACCACGCGACCCCCAGCGCAGCCTCTGGACACCACGCGACCCCCAGCGCAGCCTCTGGACACCACGCGACCCCCAGCGCAGCCTCTGGACACCACGCGACCCCCAGCGCAGCCTCTGGACACCACGCGACCCCCAGCGCAGCCTCTGGACACCACGCGACCCCCAGCGCAGCCTCTGGACACCACGCGACCCCCAGCGCAGCCTCTGGACACCACGCGACCCCCAGCGCAGCCTCTGGACACCACGCGACCCCCAGCGCAGCCTCTGGACACCACGCGACCCCCAGCGCAGCCTCTGGACACCACGCGACCCCCAGCGCAGCCTCTGGACACCACGCGACCCCCAGCGCAGCCTCTGGACACCACGCGACCCCCAGCGCAGCCTCTGGACACCACGCGACCCCCAGCGCAGCCTCTGGACACCACGCGACCCCCAGCGCAGCCTCTGGACACCACGCGACCCCCAGCGCAGCCTCTGGACACCACGCGACCCCCAGCGCAGCCTCTGGACACCACGCGACCCCCAGCGCAGCCTCTGGACACCACGCGACCCCCAGCGCAGCCTCTGGACACCACGCGACCCCCAGCGCAGCCTCTGGACACCACGCGACCCCCAGCGCAGCCTCTGGACACCACGCGACCCCCAGCGCAGCCTCTGGACACCACGCGACCCCCAGCGCAGCCTCTGGACACCACGCGACCCCCAGCGCAGCCTCTGGACACCACGCGACCCCCAGCGCAGCCTCTGGACACCACGCGACCCCCAGCGCAGCCTCTGGACACCACGCGACCCCCAGCGCAGCCTCTGGACACCACGCGACCCCCAGCGCAGCCTCTGGACACCACGCGACCCCCAGCGCAGCCTCTGGACACCACGCGACCCCCAGCGCAGCCTCTGGACACCACGCGACCCCCAGCGCAGCCTCTGGACACCACGCGACCCCCAGCGCAGCCTCTGGACACCACGCGACCCCCAGCGCAGCCTCTGGACACCACGCGACCCCCAGCGCAGCCTCTGGACACCACGCGACCCCCAGCGCAGCCTCTGGACACCACGCGACCCCCAGCGCAGCCTCTGGACACCACGCGACCCCCAGCGCAGCCTCTGGACACCACGCGACCCCCAGCGCAGCCTCTGGACACCACGCGACCCCCAGCGCAGCCTCTGGACACCACGCGACCCCCAGCGCAGCCTCTGGACACCACGCGACCCCCAGCGCAGCCTCTGGACACCACGCGACCCCCAGCGCAGCCTCTGGACACCACGCGACCCCCAGCGCAGCCTCTGGACACCACGCGACCCCCAGCGCAGCCTCTGGACACCACGCGACCCCCAGCGCAGCCTCTGGACACCACGCGACCCCCAGCGCAGCCTCTGGACACCACGCGACCCCCAGCGCAGCCTCTGGACACCACGCGACCCCCAGCGCAGCCTCTGGACACCACGCGACCCCCAGCGCAGCCTCTGGACACCACGCGACCCCCAGCGCAGCCTCTGGACACCACGCGACCCCCAGCGCAGCCTCTGGACACCACGCGACCCCCAGCGCAGCCTCTGGACACCACGCGACCCCCAGCGCAGCCTCTGGACACCACGCGACCCCCAGCGCAGCCTCTGGACACCACGCGACCCCCAGCGCAGCCTCTGGACACCACGCGACCCCCAGCGCAGCCTCTGGACACCACGCGACCCCCAGCGCAGCCTCTGGACACCACGCGACCCCCAGCGCAGCCTCTGGACACCACGCGACCCCCAGCGCAGCCTCTGGACACCACGCGACCCCCAGCGCAGCCTCTGGACACCACGCGACCCCCAGCGCAGCCTCTGGACACCACGCGACCCCCAGCGCAGCCTCTGGACACCACGCGACCCCCAGCGCAGCCTCTGGACACCACGCGACCCCCAGCGCAGCCTCTGGACACCACGCGACCCCCAGCGCAGCCTCTGGACACCACGCGACCCCCAGCGCAGCCTCTGGACACCACGCGACCCCCAGCGCAGCCTCTGGACACCACGCGACCCCCAGCGCAGCCTCTGGACACCACGCGACCCCCAGCGCAGCCTCTGGACACCACGCGACCCCCAGCGCAGCCTCTGGACACCACGCGACCCCCAGCGCAGCCTCTGGACACCACGCGACCCCCAGCGCAGCCTCTGGACACCACGCGACCCCCAGCGCAGCCTCTGGACACCACGCGACCCCCAGCGCAGCCTCTGGACACCACGCGACCCCCAGCGCAGCCTCTGGACACCACGCGACCCCCAGCGCAGCCTCTGGACACCACGCGACCCCCAGCGCAGCCTCTGGACACCACGCGACCCCCAGCGCAGCCTCTGGACACCACGCGACCCCCAGCGCAGCCTCTGGACACCACGCGACCCCCAGCGCAGCCTCTGGACACCACGCGACCCCCAGCGCAGCCTCTGGACACCACGCGACCCCCAGCGCAGCCTCTGGACACCACGCGACCCCCAGCGCAGCCTCTGGACACCACGCGACCCCCAGCGCAGCCTCTGGACACCACGCGACCCCCAGCGCAGCCTCTGGACACCACGCGACCCCCAGCGCAGCCTCTGGACACCACGCGACCCCCAGCGCAGCCTCTGGACACCACGCGACCCCCAGCGCAGCCTCTGGACACCACGCGACCCCCAGCGCAGCCTCTGGACACCACGCGACCCCCAGCGCAGCCTCTGGACACCACGCGACCCCCAGCGCAGCCTCTGGACACCACGCGACCCCCAGCGCAGCCTCTGGACACCACGCGACCCCCAGCGCAGCCTCTGGACACCACGCGACCCCCAGCGCAGCCTCTGGACACCACGCGACCCCCAGCGCAGCCTCTGGACACCACGCGACCCCCAGCGCAGCCTCTGGACACCACGCGACCCCCAGCGCAGCCTCTGGACACCACGCGACCCCCAGCGCAGCCTCTGGACACCACGCGACCCCCAGCGCAGCCTCTGGACACCACGCGACCCCCAGCGCAGCCTCTGGACACCACGCGACCCCCAGCGCAGCCTCTGGACACCACGCGACCCCCAGCGCAGCCTCTGGACACCACGCGACCCCCAGCGCAGCCTCTGGACACCACGCGACCCCCAGCGCAGCCTCTGGACACCACGCGACCCCCAGCGCAGCCTCTGGACACCACGCGACCCCCAGCGCAGCCTCTGGACACCACGCGACCCCCAGCGCAGCCTCTGGACACCACGCGACCCCCAGCGCAGCCTCTGGACACCACGCGACCCCCAGCGCAGCCTCTGGACACCACGCGACCCCCAGCGCAGCCTCTGGACACCACGCGACCCCCAGCGCAGCCTCTGGACACCACGCGACCCCCAGCGCAGCCTCTGGACACCACGCGACCCCCAGCGCAGCCTCTGGACACCACGCGACCCCCAGCGCAGCCTCTGGACACCACGCGACCCCCAGCGCAGCCTCTGGACACCACGCGACCCCCAGCGCAGCCTCTGGACACCACGCGACCCCCAGCGCAGCCTCTGGACACCACGCGACCCCCAGCGCAGCCTCTGGACACCACGCGACCCCCAGCGCAGCCTCTGGACACCACGCGACCCCCAGCGCAGCCTCTGGACACCACGCGACCCCCAGCGCAGCCTCTGGACACCACGCGACCCCCAGCGCAGCCTCTGGACACCACGCGACCCCCAGCGCAGCCTCTGGACACCACGCGACCCCCAGCGCAGCCTCTGGACACCACGCGACCCCCAGCGCAGCCTCTGGACACCACGCGACCCCCAGCGCAGCCTCTGGACACCACGCGACCCCCAGCGCAGCCTCTGGACACCACGCGACCCCCAGCGCAGCCTCTGGACACCACGCGACCCCCAGCGCAGCCTCTGGACACCACGCGACCCCCAGCGCAGCCTCTGGACACCACGCGACCCCCAGCGCAGCCTCTGGACACCACGCGACCCCCAGCGCAGCCTCTGGACACCACGCGACCCCCAGCGCAGCCTCTGGACACCACGCGACCCCCAGCGCAGCCTCTGGACACCACGCGACCCCCAGCGCAGCCTCTGGACACCACGCGACCCCCAGCGCAGCCTCTGGACACCACGCGACCCCCAGCGCAGCCTCTGGACACCACGCGACCCCCAGCGCAGCCTCTGGACACCACGCGACCCCCAGCGCAGCCTCTGGACACCACGCGACCCCCAGCGCAGCCTCTGGACACCACGCGACCCCCAGCGCAGCCTCTGGACACCACGCGACCCCCAGCGCAGCCTCTGGACACCACGCGACCCCCAGCGCAGCCTCTGGACACCACGCGACCCCCAGCGCAGCCTCTGGACACCACGCGACCCCCAGCGCAGCCTCTGGACACCACGCGACCCCCAGCGCAGCCTCTGGACACCACGCGACCCCCAGCGCAGCCTCTGGACACCACGCGACCCCCAGCGCAGCCTCTGGACACCACGCGACCCCCAGCGCAGCCTCTGGACACCACGCGACCCCCAGCGCAGCCTCTGGACACCACGCGACCCCCAGCGCAGCCTCTGGACACCACGCGACCCCCAGCGCAGCCTCTGGACACCACGCGACCCCCCAGCGCAGCCTCTGGACACCACGCGACCCCCCAGCGCAGCCTCTGGACACCACGCGACCCCCAGCGCAGCCTCTGGAC
This sequence comes from Hyla sarda, assembly GCF_029499605.1. NCBI lineage: Eukaryota > Metazoa > Chordata > Amphibia > Anura > Hylidae > Hyla > Hyla sarda. The sequence goes on along the minus strand of NW_026609620.1, from coordinate 20,950 downwards.
ACCACGCGACCCCCAGCGCAGCCTCTGGACACCACGCGACCCCCAGCGCAGCCTCTGGACACCACGCGACCCCCAGCGCAGCCTCTGGACACCACGCGACCCCCAGCGCAGCCTCTGGACACCACGCGACCCCCAGCGCAGCCTCTGGACACCACGCGACCCCCAGCGCAGCCTCTGGACACCACGCGCCCCCCAGCGCAGCCTCTGGACACCACGCGCCCCCCAGCGCAGCCTCTGGACACCACGCGCCCCCCAGCGCAGCCTCTGGACACCACGCGCCCCCCAGCGCAGCCTCTGGACACCACGCGCCCCCCAGCGCAGCCTCTGGACACCACGCGCCCCCCAGCGCAGCCTCTGGACACCACGCGCCCCCCAGCGCAGCCTCTGGACACCACTTGCCCCCCAGCGCAGCCTCTGGACACCACTTGCCCCCCAGCGCAGCCTCTGGACACCACTTGCCCCCCAGCGCAGCCTCTGGACACAACGTGCCCCCCAGCGCAGCCTCCGGACACCACGCAACCCTGCCCCCAGTGGCTCACAAACTAATTATCCTACTCGTGACGACTAAAAAGGGTGGTGTTGGTTGAAATACCTTATCACTTGGTGACACCAGGGCACTGTTATCCTATAAACAGTCCGCGGTTGGAGACAGCTTCTCCTGGGTCAGACATGGGGAGTAATTGAACACACGACGTCAGGTTATGGATAACTGTCTTTACTGAGCTGGTGCCGATGGTGTTATAGCTGCCTTTAGGTGAGAGAGTGCAGTGTAACCCCTTGGGAGCCCTGTTGCCTTGCTGAGACTTGTGGTGCTTTCACCTGACAGAATTATACTGACTTGAGGCTGAAGATGAATCCTGGTAGCTAGGGGTCCTGCCCAGGTACTGAAGACCGTTCCGTAGAGGCATGAATTTCCTCCATGCGAGTATTTTCTTGCAGGATTACTAGAGAGATTAGATTTGCAGTAGGCCTCTCTTCAGAGCACACGACCCACACCTGAGCCTCTAATCAGAGCACACGACACACCTGAGCCTCTAATAAGAGCACACGACCCACACCTGAGCCTCTAATCAGAGCACACGACCCACACCTGAGCCTCTCTTCAGAGCACACGACACACACCTGAGCCTCTAATCAGAGCACACGACACACCTGAGCCTCTAATCAGAGCACACGACCCACACCTGAGCCTCTAATCAGAGCACACGACACACCTGAGCCTCTAATCAGAGCACACGACACACCTGAGCCTCTAATCAGAGCACACAACACACCTGAGCCTCTAATCAAAGCACACGACACACCTGAGCCTCTAATTAGAGCACATGACACACACCTGAGCCTCTCTTCAGAGCACACAGCACACCTGAGCCTCTAATCAGAGCACACGACCCACACCTGAGCCTCTAATCAGAGCACATGACCCACACCTGAGCCTCTAATCAGAGCACACGACACACACCTAGGCCTCTCTTCAGAGCACACGACCCACACCTGAGCCTCTAATCAGAGCACATGACCCACCTGAGCCTCTAATCAGAGCACACGACCCACACCTGAGCCTCTAATCAGAGCACACGACCCACACCTGAGCCTCTAATCAGAGCACACGACCCACACCTGAGCCTCTAATCAGAGCACACGACACACACCTGAGCCTCTCTTCAGAGCACACGACACACCTGAGCCTCTAATCAGAGCACACGACCCACACCTGAGCCTCTAATCAGAGCACACGACACACACACCTGAGCCTCTCTTCAGAGCACATGACCCACACACCTGAGCCTCTCTTCAGAGCACACGACCCACACCTGAGCCTCTAATCAGAGCACACGACCCACACCTGAGCCTCTAATCAGAGCACACGACCCACACCTGAGCCTCTAATCAGAGCACACGACCCACACCTGAGCCTCTAATCAGAGCACACGACCCACACCTGAGCCTCTAATCAGAGCACACGACCCACACCTGAGCCTCTAATCAGAGCACACGACACACACCTGAGCCTCTAATCAGAGCACACGACACACACCTGAGCCTCTCTTCAGAGCACACGACACACACCTGAGCCTCTAATCAGAGCACACGACCCACACCTGAGCCTCTAATCAGAGCACACGACACACCTGAGCCTCTAATCAGAGCACACAACACACCTGAGCCTCTAATCAAAGCACACGACACACCTGAGCCTCTAATTAGAGCACATGACACACACCTGAGCCTCTCTTCAGAGCACACAGCACACCTGAGCCTCTAATCAGAGCACACGACCCACACCTGAGCCTCTAATCAGAGCACACGACCCACACCTGAGCCTCTAATCAGAGCACATGACCCACACCTGAGCCTCTAATCAGAGCACACGACACACACCTAGGCCTCTCTTCAGAGCACACGACCCACACCTGAGCCTCTAATCAGAGCACATGACCCACCTGAGCCTCTAATCAGAGCACACGACCCACACCTGAGCCTCTAATCAGAGCACACGACCCACACCTGAGCCTCTAATCAGAGCACACGACCCACACCTGAGCCTCTAATCAGAGCACACGACACACACCTGAGCCTCTCTTCAGAGCACACGACACACCTGAGCCTCTAATCAGAGCACACGACCCACACCTGAGCCTCTAATCAGAGCACACGACACACACACCTGAGCCTCTCTTCAGAGCACACGACCCACACACCTGAGCCTCTCTTCAGAGCACACGACCCACACCTGAGCCTCTAATCAGAGCACACGACCCACACCTGAGCCTCTAATCAGAGCACACGACCCACACCTGAGCCTCTAATCAGAGCACACGACCCACACCTGAGCCTCTAATCAGAGCACACGACCCACACCTGAGCCTCTAATCAGAGCACACGACCCACACCTGAGCCTCTAATCAGAGCACACGACACACACCTGAGCCTCTAATCAGAGCACACGACACACACCTGAGCCTCTCTTCAGAGCACACGACACACACCTGAGCCTCTAATCAGAGCACACGACCCACACCTGAGCCTCTAATCAGAGCACACGACCCACACCTGAGCCTCTAATCAGAGCACACGACCCACACCTGAGCCTCTAATCAGAGCACACGACACACCTGAGCCTCTAATCAGAGCACACGACACACCTGAGCCTCTAATCAGAGCACACGACACACACCTGAGCCTCTAATCAGAGCACACGACCCACACCTGAGCCTCTAATCAGAGCACACGACACACACCTGAGCCTCTAATCAGAGCACACGACACACACCTGAGCCTCTAATCAGAGCACACGACCCACACCTGAGCCTCTAATCAGAGCACACGACCCACACCTGAGCCTCTAATCAGAGCACACGACACACCTGAGCCTCTAATCAGAGCACACGACACACCTGAGCCTCTAATCAGAGCACACGACACACCTGAGCCTCTAATCAGAGCACACGACACACCTGAGCCTCTAATCAGAGCACACGACCCACACCTGAGCCTCTAATCAGAGCACACGGCACACCTGAGCCTCTAATCAGAGCACACGACACACCTGAGCCTCTAATCAGAGCACACGACACACCTGAGCCTCTAATCAGAGCACACGACACACCTGAGCCTCTAATCAGAGCACACGACACACCTGAGCCTCTAATCAGAGCACACGACACACCTGAGCCTCTAATCAGAGCACACGACACACCTGAGCCTCTAATCAGAGCACACGACCCACACCTGAGCCTCTAATCAGAGCACACGGCACACCTGAGCCTCTAATCAGAGCACACGACACACCTGAGCCTCTAATCAGAGCACACGACACACCTGAGCCTCTAATCAGAGCACACGACACACCTGAGCCTCTAATCAGAGCACACGACCCACACCTGAGCCTCTAATCAGAGCACACAGCACACCTGAGCCTCTAATCAGAGCACACGACACACACCTGAGCCTCTAATCAGAGCACACGACACACACCTGAGCCTCTAATCAGAGCACACGACACACCTGAGCCTCTAATCAGAGCACACGACACACACCTGAGCCTCTAATCAGAGCACACGACCCACACCTGAGCCTCTAATCAGAGCACACGACCCACACCTGAGCCTCTAATCAGAGCACACGACCCACACCTGAGCCTCTAATCAGAGCACACGACACACCTGAGCCTCTAATCAGAGCACACGACACACCTGAGCCTCTAATCAAAGCACACGACACACCTGAGCCTCTAATTAGAGCACATGACACACACCTTAGCCTCTCTTCAGAGCACACAGCACACCTGAGCCTCTAATCAGAGCACACGACCCACACCTGAGCCTCTAATCAGAGCACACGACCCACACCTGAGCCTCTAATCAGAGCACACGACCCACACCTGAGCCTCTAATCAGAGCACACGACACACACCTAGGCCTCTCTTCAGAGCACACGACCCACACCTGAGCCTCTAATCAGAGCACACAGCACACCTGAGCCTCTAATCAGAGCACATGACCCACCTGAGCCTCTAATCAGAGCACACGACCCACCTGAGCCTCTAATCAGAGCACACGACCCACACCTGAGCCTCTAATCAGAGCACACGACCCACACCTGAGCCTCTAATCAGAGCACACGACACACACCTGAGCCTCTCTTCAGAGCACACGACACACCTGAGCCTCTAATCAGAGCACACGACCCACACCTGAGCCTCTAATCAGAGCACATGACACACACACCTGAGCCTCTCTTCAGAGCACACGACCCACACCTGAGCCTCTAATCAGAGCACACGACCCACACCTGAGCCTCTAATCAGAGCACACGACCCACACCTGAGCCTCTAATCAGAGCACACGACACACACCTGAGCCTCTCTTCAGAGCACACGACACACCTGAGCCTCTAATCAGAGCACACGACCCACACCTGAGCCTCTAATCAGAGCACACGACACACACACCTGAGCCTCTCTTCAGAGCACACGACCCACACCTGAGCCTCTAATCAGAGCACACGACCCACACCTGAGCCTCTAATCAGAGCACACGACCCACGCCTGAGCCTCTAATCAGAGCACACGACCCACACCTGAGCCTCTAATCAGAGCACACGACCCACACCTGAGCCTCTAATCAGAGCACACGACACACACCTGAGCCTCTCTTCAGAGCACACGACACACACCTGAGCCTCTAATCAGAGCACACAGCACACCTGAGCCTCTAATCAGAGCACACAGCACACCTGAGCCTCTAATCAGAGCACACGACCCACACCTGAGCCTCTAATCAGAGCACACGACCCACACCTGAGCCTCTAATCAGAGCACACGACCCACACCTGAGCCTCTAATCAGAGCACACGACCCACACCTGAGCCTCTAATCAGAGCACACGACACACACCTGAGCCTCTAATCAGAGCACACAGCACACCTGAGCCTCTAATCAGAGCACACGACACACCTGAGCCTCTAATCAGAGCACACGACCCACACCTGAGCCTCTAATCAGAGCACACGACACACCTGAGCCTCTAATCAGAGCACACGAGACACACACCTGAGCCTCTAATCAGAGCACACGACCCACACCTGAGCCTCTAATCAGAGCACACGACCCTCACCTGAGCCTCTAATCAGAGCACACAGCACACCTGAGCCTCTAATCAGAGCACACGACACACACCTGAGCCTCTAATCAGAGCACACGACACACACCTGAGCCTCTAATCAGAGCACACGACACACACCTGAGCCTCTAATCAGAGCACACGACCCACACCTGAGCCTCTAATCAGAGCACACGACCCACACCTGAGCCTCTAATCAGAGCACACGACCCACACCTGAGCCTCTAATCAGAGCACACGACACACCTGAGCCTCTAATCAGAGCACACGACACACCTGAGCCTCTAATCAGAGCACACGACACACCTGAGCCTCTAATCAGAGCACACGACACACCTGAGCCTCTAATCAGAGCACACGACCCACACCTGAGCCTCTAATCAGAGCACACGACCCACACCTGAGCCTCTAATCAGAGCACACGGCACACCTGAGCCTCTAATCAGCACACGACACACCTGAGCCTCTAATCAGAGCACACGACACACCTGAGCCTCTAATCAGAGCACACGACACACCTGAGCCTCTAATCAGAGCACACGACCCACAACTGAGCCTCTAATCAGAGCACACAGCACACCTGAGCCTCTAATCAGAGCACACGACACACACCTGAGCCTCTAATCAGAGCACACGACACACACCTGAGCCTCTAATCAGAGCACACGACACACCTGAGCCTCTAATCAGAGCACACGACCCACACCTGAGCCTCTAATCAGAGCACACGACCCACACCTGAGCCTCTAATCAGAGCACACGACCCACACCTGAGCCTCTAATCAGAGCACACGACCCACACCTGAGCCTCTAATCAGAGCACACGACACACACCTGAGCCTCTCTTCAGAGCACACGACACACACCTGAGCCTCTAATCAGAGCACACGACCCACACCTGAGCCTCTAATCAGAGCACACGACCCACACCTGAGCCTCTAATCAGAGCACACGACACACACCTGAGCCTCTCTTCAGAGCACACGACCCACACCTGAGCCTCTAATCAGAGCACACAGCACACCTGAGCCTCTAATCAGAGCACACGACCCACCTGAGCCTCTAATCAGAGCACACGACCCACACCTGAGCCTCTAATCAGAGCACACGACCCACACCTGAGCCTCTAATCAGAGCACACGACCCACACCTGAGCCTCTAATCAGAGCACACGACACACACACCTGAGCCTCTCTTCAGAGCACTCGACCCACACCTGAGCCTCTAATCAGAGCACACGACACACCTGAGCCTCTAATCAGAGCACACGACACACAGCACACCTGAGCCTCTAATCAGAGCACACGACCCACACCTGAGCCTCTCTTCAGAGCACACGACCCACACCTGAGCCTCTAATCAGAGCACACGACCCACACCTGAGCCTCTAATCAGAGCACACGACCCACACCTGAGCCTCTTATCAGAGCACACGACCCACACCTGAGCCTCTAATCAGAGCACACGACACACACCTGAGCCTCTCTTCAGAGCACACGACACACACCTGAGCCTCTCTTCAGAGCACACGACACACACCTGAGCCTCTAATCAGAGCACACGACACACACCTGAGCCTCTAATCAGAGCACACGACACACACCTGAGCCTCTAATCAGAGCACACGACCCACACCTGAGCCTCTAATCAGAGCACACGACCCACACCTGAGCCTCTAATCAGAGCACACGACCCACACCTGAGCCTCTAATCAGAGCACACGACCCACACCTGAGCCTCTAATCAGAGCACACGACACACACCTGAGCCTCTAATCAGAGCACACGACACACACCTGAGCCTCTAATCAGAGCACACGACACACACCTGAGCCTCTAATCAGAGCACATAGCACACCTGAGCCTCTAATGAGAGCACACGACCCACACCTGAGCCTCTAATCAGAGCACACGACCCACACCTGAGCCTCTAATCAGAGCACACGACACACCTGAGCCTCTAATCAGAGCGCACGACCCACACCTGAGCCTCTAATCAGAGCACACAACACACCTGAGCCTCTAATCAGAGCACACGACACACACCTGAGCCTCTAATCAGAGCACACGACCCACACCTGAGCCTCTAATCAGAGCACACAGCACACCTGAGCCTCTAATCAGAGCACACGACACACACCTGAGCCTCTAATCAGAGCACACGACACACACCTGAGCCTCTAATCAGAGCACACGACACACCTGAGCCTCTAATCAGAGCACACGACACACACCTGAGCCTCTAATCAGAGCACACGACCCACACCTGAGCCTCTAATCAGAGCACACGACCCACACCTGAACCTCTAATCAGAGCACACGACACACCTGAGCCTCTAATCAGAGCACACGACCCACACCTGAGCCTCTAATCAGAGCACACGACCCACACCTGAGCCTCTAATCAGAGCACACGACCCACACCTGAGCCTCTAATCAGAGCACACGACACACACCTGAGCCTCTAATCAGAGCACACGACCCACACCTGAGCCTCTAATCAGAGCACACGACACACCTGAGCCTCTAATCAGAGCACACGACACACCTGAGCCTCTAATCAGAGCACACGACACACCTGAGCCTCTAATCAGAGCACACGACACACCTGAGCCTCTAATCAGAGCACACGACCCACACCTGAGCCTCTAATCAGAGCACACAGCACACCTGAGCCTCTAATCAGAGCACACGACACACACCTGAGCCTCTAATCAGAGCACACGACACACACCTGAGCCTCTAATCAGAGCACACGACACACACCTGAGCCTCTAATCAGAGCACACGACCCACACCTGAGCCTCTAATCAGAGCACACGACCCACACCTGAGCCTCTAATCAGAGCACACGACACACACCTGAGCCTCTCTTCAGAGCACACGACCCACACCTGAGCCTCTAATCAGAGCACACGACCCACACCTGAGCCTCTAATCAGAGCACACGACACACACCTGAGCCTCTCTTCAGAGCACACGACCCACACCTGAGCCTCTAATCAGAGCACACAGCACACCTGAGCCTCTAATCAGAGCACACGACCCACCTGAGCCTCTAATCAGAGCACACGACCCACACCTGAGCCTCTAATCAGAGCACACGACCCACACCTGAGCCTCTAATCAGAGCACACGACCCACACCTGAGCCTCTAATCAGAGCACACGACACACACACCTGAGCCTCTCTTCAGAGCACTCGACCCACACCTGAGCCTCTAATCAGAGCACACGACACACCTGAGCCTCTAATCAGAGCACACGACACACAGCACACCTGAGCCTCTAATCAGAGCACACGACCCACACCTGAGCCTCTCTTCAGAGCACACGACCCACACCTGAGCCTCTAATCAGAGCACACGACCCACACCTGAGCCTCTAATCAGAGCACACGACCCACACCTGAGCCTCTTATCAGAGCACACGACCCACACCTGAGCCTCTAATCAGAGCACACGACACACACCTGAGCCTCTCTTCAGAGCACACGACACACACCTGAGCCTCTCTTCAGAGCACACGACACACACCTGAGCCTCTAATCAGAGCACACGACACACACCTGAGCCTCTAATCAGAGCACACGACACACACCTGAGCCTCTAATCAGAGCACACGACCCACACCTGAGCCTCTAATCAGAGCACACGACCCACACCTGAGCCTCTAATCAGAGCACAGGACCCACACCTGAGCCTCTAATCAGAGCACACGACCCACACCTGAGCCTCTAATCAGAGCACACGACACACACCTGAGCCTCTAATCAGAGCACACGACACACACCTGAGCCTCTAATCAGAGCACACGACACACACCTGAGCCTCTAATCAGAGCACATAGCACACCTGAGCCTCTAATGAGAGCACACGACCCACACCTGAGCCTCTAATCAGAGCACACGACCCACACCTGAGCCTCTAATCAGAGCACACGACACACCTGAGCCTCTAATCAGAGCGCACGACCCACACCTGAGCCTCTAATCAGAGCACACGACACACCTGAGCCTCTAATCAGAGCACACGACACACACCTGAGCCTCTAATCAGAGCACACGACCCACACCTGAGCCTCTAATCAGAGCACACAGCACACCTGAGCCTCTAATCAGAGCACACGACACACACCTGAGCCTCTAATCAGAGCACACGACACACACCTGAGCCTCTAATCAGAGCACACGACACACCTGAGCCTCTAATCAGAGCACACGACACACACCTGAGCCTCTAATCAGAGCACACGACCCACACCTGAGCCTCTAATCAGAGCACACGACCCACACCTGAACCTCTAATCAGAGCACACGACACACCTGAGCCTCTAATCAGAGCACACGACCCACACCTGAGCCTCTATTCAGAGCACACGACCCACACCTGAGCCTCTAATCAGAGCACACGACCCACACCTGAGCCTCTAATCAGAGCACACGACACACACCTGAGCCTCTAATCAGAGCACACGACCCACACCTGAGCCTCTAATCAGAGCACACGACACACCTGAGCCTCTAATCAGAGCACACGACACACCTGAGCCTCTAATCAGAGCACACGACACACCTGAGCCTCTAATCAGAGCACACGACACACCTGAGCCTCTAATCAGAGCACACGACCCACACCTGAGCCTCTAATCAGAGCACACAGCACACCTGAGCCTCTAATCAGAGCACACGACACACACCTGAGCCTCTAATCAGAGCACACGACACACACCTGAGCCTCTAATCAGAGCACACGACACACACCTGAGCCTCTAATCAGAGCACACGACACACACCTGAGCCTCTAATCAGAGCACACGACCCACACCTGAGCCTCTAATCAGAGCACACGACCCACACCTGAGCCTCTAATCAGAGCACACGACACACACCTGAGCCTCTCTTCAGAGCACACGACCCACACCTGAGCCTCTAATCAGAGCACACAGCACACCTGAGCCTCTAATCAGAGCACACGACCCACACCTGAGCCTCTAATCAGAGCACACGACCCACACCTGAGCCTCTAATCAGAGCACACGACCCACACCTGAGCCTCTAATCAGAGCACACGACACACACCTAGGCCTCTAATCAGAGCACATGACCCACACCTGAGCCTCTAATCAGAGCACACGACACACCTGAGCCTCTAATCAGAGCACACTACCCACACCTGAGCCTCTAATCAGAGCACACGACACAGCACACCTGAGCCTCTAATCAGAGCACACGACACAGCACACCTGAGCCTCTAATCAGAGCACACGACCCACACCTGAGCCTCTAATCAGAGCACACGACACACCTGAGCCTCTAATCAGAGCACACAACACACAGCACACCTGAGCCTCTAATCAGAGCACACGACCCACACCTGAGCCTCTAATCAGAGCACACGACACACCTGAGCCGCTAATCAGAGCACACGACACACAGCACACCTGAGCCTCTCCTTAGAGCACACGACACACAGCACACCTGAGCCTCTCCGTAGAGCACACGACACACAGCACACCTGAGCCTCTCTTTAGAGCACACTACACACAGCACACCTGAGCCTCTAATCAGAGCACACGACACACAGCACACCTGAGCCTCTCCTTAGAGCACACAACACACAGCACACCTGAGCCTCTCCTTAGAGCACACTACACACAGCACACCTGAGCCTCTAATCAGAGCACACGACACACAGCACACCTGAGCCTCTCCTTAGAGCACACAACACACAGCACACCTGAGCCTCTCCTTAGAGCACACTACACACAGCACACCTGAGCCTCTAATCAGAGCACACTACACACAGCACACCTGAGCCTCTCCTTAGAGCACACTACACACAGCACACCTGAGCCTCTCCTTAGAGCACACTACACACAGCACACCTGAGCCTCTAATCAGAGCACACTACACACAGCACACCTGAGCCTCTCCTTAGAGCACACGACACACAGCACACCTGAGCCTCTCCTTAGAGCACACTACACACAGCACACCTGAGCCTCTCCTTAGAGCACACTACACACAGCACACCTGAGCCTCTCCTTAGAGCACACTACACACAGCACACCTGAGCCTCTAATCAGAGCACACGACACACAGCACACCTGAGCCTCTCCTTAGAGCACACAACACACAGCACACCTGAGCCTCTCCTTAGAGCACACTACACACAGCACACCTGAGCCTCTCCTTAGAGCACACAACACACAGCACACCCGAGCCTCTAATCAGAGCACACGACACACAGCACACCTGAGCCTCTCCTTAGAGCACACAACACACAGCACACCTGAGCCTCTCCTTAGAGCACACTACACACAGCACACCTGAGCCTCTCCTTAGAGCACACTACAGACAGCACACCTGAACCTCACTAGGGTGAACTGGGGTAACTCCTCCCCTGCACCTCAATATACAGGGGAGACTTTTGGGGTCTCATTGGCAGGCAGGGTCACATGGGGTACAAAGGCACAATAACAAGAAAACATATGTACATACAAAATATATTATCTGGCGTTATAACTGTCACAACAAAACTCTGGAGGGCCCAACACCCTGCGCTCCTGAGACCGTCCAAAGCCACAGGACAGCTATTGGCGCTGGGACGCCGCACGCACACACACACACCTGGATCGCTGCACACACACACACACCTGGATCGCTGCACACACACACCTGGATCGCTGCACACACACACCTGGATCGCCGCGCACACACACACACACCTGGATCGCTGCACACACACACACACACACCTGGATCGCCGCGCACACACACACACACCTGGATCGCTGCACACACACACACACACCTGGATCGCCGCGCACACACACACACACCTGGATCGCTGCACACACACACACACACCTGGATCGCCACGCACACACACACACCTGGATCGCTGCACACACACACACACACCCACACACCTGGATCGCTGCACACACACACACACACCTGGATCACTGCACACACACACACACCTGGATCGCTGCACACACACCCACACACCTGGATCGCTGCACACACACACACACACACACACACCTGGATCGCTGCACACACACCTGGATCACTGCACACACACACCTGGATCACTGCACACACACACACACCTGGATCGCTGCGCGCACACACACCTGGATCACCACACACACCTGGATCGCCACACACACACCTGGATCGCTACAAACACACACACACCTGGATCGCTGCACACACACACACACCCCTCAGGATCGCTGCACACACACACCTGGATCGCTACATACACACCCCTACCTGGATCGCTACAAACACACACACCTGGATAGCTGTACACACACCCCTCTGGATCGCTGCGCACACACCCCTCTGGATCACTACACATACACCTGGATCGCTACACACACACCCCTACCTTGATCGCTACAAACACACACACCTGGATCGCTGTACACACACCCCTCTGGATCGCTGCGCACACACACCTGGATCACTACACACACACACCTGGATCGCTGCGCGCACACACACACACACACACACCTGGCTCGCCACACACACACCTGGCTCGCGCTACACACACACACACACACACACATATATAGTGTATGAGGGGTGTATATAGTGTATGAGGGGTGTGTATAGTGTATGAGGGGTGTATATAGTGTATGAGGGGTGTGTATAATGTATGAGGGGTGTGTATAGTGTATGAGGGGTGTATATAGTGTATGAGGGGTGTATGTAATGTATGAGGGGTGTGTATAGTGTATGAGGGGTGTATATAGTTTGAGGGATGTGTATAGTGTATGAGGGGTGTATATAGTGTATGAGGCATGTGTA
>NW_026609619.1:0-27779 GCF_029499605.1 Hyla sarda | reverse complement strand
CACCTTATACCCCCCATATCACCCATGTGACCACCTATCTGCCCCCCTGCACCTTATACCCCCCCATATCACCACTATCTGCCACCTGCACCTTATACCCCCATATCACCCATGTGACCACTATCTGCCACCCTGCACCTTATACCCCCCATATCACCCATGTGACCACTATCTGCCCCCTGCACCTTATACCCCCCCATATCACCACTATCTGCCACCTGCACCTTATACCCCATATCACCCATGTGACCCCTATCTGCCCCCCTGCACCTTATACCCCCCATATCACCCATGTGACCACTATCTGCCACCTGCACCTTATACCCCCATATCACCCATGTGACCCCTATCTGCCCCCCTGCACCTTATACCCCCCATATCACCCATGTGACCACTATCTGCCACCTGCACCTTATACCCCCATATCACTCATGTGACCCCTATCTGCCCCCCTGCACCTTATACCCCCCATATCACCCATGTGACCACTATCTGCCACCTGCACCTTATACCCCCATATCACCCATGTGACCACTATCTGCCCCCTGCACCTTATACCCCCCCATATCACCCATGTGACCCCTATCTGCCCCCCTGCACCTTATACCCCCATATCACCCATGTGACCCCTATCTGCCCCCTGCACCTTATACCCCCATATCACCCATGTGACCCCTATCTGCCCCCGGCACCTTATACCCCCCATGTGGGGTGGGGGGTACATACTTCTATATCCTGTATACAGGTGGGGGGCACACACTTCTGTATACAGGGGGGGGCACACACTTCTATATACAGGTGGGGGGGGGCACACACTTCTATATACAGGTGGGGGGGGGGGGGCACACACTTCTATATACAGGTGGGGGGGGGGCACACACTTCTATATACAGGTGGGGGGGGGGGGGCACACACTTCTATATACAGGTGGGGGGGGGCACACCCTTCTATATACAGGTGGGGGGGGGGCACACACTTCTATATACAGGTGGGGGGGGGGCACACACTTCTATATACAGGTGGGGGGGGGCACACACTTCTATATACAGGTGGGGGGGGGCACACACTTCTATATACAGGTGGGGGGGCACACACTTCTATATACAGGTGGGGGGGGGCACACACTTCTATATACAGGTGGGGGGGGGGGCACACACTTCTATATACAGGTGGGGGGGGGGCACACACTTCTATATACAGGTGGGGGGGGGGGCACACACTTCTATATACAGGTGGGGGGGGGGCACACACTTCTATATACAGGTGGGGGGGGGGGCACACACTTCTATATACAGGTGGGGGGGGGGGGGCACACACCTTCTATATACAGGTGGGGGGGGGCACACCCTTCTATATACAGGTGGGGGGGCACACCCTTCTATATACAGGTGGGGGGGGCACACCCTTCTATATACAGGTGGGGGGGGGGCACACCCTTCTATATACAGGTGGGGGGGGGCACACACTTCTATATACAGGTGGGGGGGGCCACACACTTCTATATACAGGTGGGGGGGGCCACACACTTCTATATACAGGTGGGGGGGGCCACACACTTCTATATACAGGTGGGGGGGGGCACACACTTCTATATACAGGTGGGGGGGGGCACACACTTCTATATACAGGTGGGGGGGCACACACTTCTATATACAGGTGGGGGGGGCACACACTTCTATATACAGGTGGGGGGGGGGCACACACTTCTATATACAGGTGGGGGGGGGCACACACTTCTATATACAGGTGGGGGGGGGGCACACACTTCTATATACAGGTGGGGGGGGGCACACACTTCTATATACAGGTGGGGGGGGCACACACTTCTATATACAGGTGGGGGGGGCACACACTTCTATATACAGGTGGGGGGGGGGCACACACTTCTATATACAGGTGGGGGGGGGCACACACTTCTATATACAGGTGGGGGGGGGCACACACTTCTATATACAGGTGGGGGGGGGCACACACTTCTATATACAGGTGGGGGGGGCACACACTTCTATATACAGGTGGGGGGGCACACACTTCTATATACAGGTGGGGGGCACACTTCTATATACAGGTGGGGGGGCACACACTTCTATATACAGGTGGGGGGGGGGGCACACACTTCTATATACAGGTGGGGGGGGGGGCACACACTTCTATATACAGGTGGGGGGGGGGGGCACACACTTCTATATACAGGTGGGGGGGGGGCACACACTTCTATATACAGGTGGGGGGGGCACACACTTCTATATACAGGTGGTGGGGGGGGGCACACACTTCTATATACAGGTGGGGGGGGGCACACACTTCTATATACAGGTGGGGGGGGGGGCACACACTTCTATATACAGGTGGGGGGGGGCACACACTTCTATATACAGGTGGGGGGGGGGCACACACTTCTATATACAGGTGGGGGGGGGCACACACTTCTATATACAGGTGGGGGGGGCACACACTTCTATATACAGGTGGGGGGGGCACACACTTCTATATACAGGTGGGGGGGCACACACTTCTATATACAGGTGGGGGGGCACACACTTCTATATACAGGTGGGGGGGGCACACACTTCTATATACAGGTGGGGGGGGCACACACTTCTATATACAGGTGGGGGGGGGCACACACTTCTATATACAGGTGGGGGGGGGGCACACACTTCTATATACAGGTGGGGGGGGGGCACACACTTCTATATACAGGTGGGGGGGGGGGGCACACACTTCTATATACAGGTGGGGCGGGGGGGGGCACACACACATATAATATTGGGGTCCAGAACTTTACTCACTTAGAGATGATGATTTCTGGGAGAATTTCTGCAAAACTCTTCTGATTCTCCCCATTAACCTTCTGGGGACCTTCTATGGGGATGACCTGTGAGAGAGAGATCAGCCATGGTGGGGGGAGGGTGAAGAGGACGGACAGGGGGTGGGGGGAGGATGGAGAGGACGGACAGGGGGAGGATGGAGAGGACGGACAGGGGGTGGGATGGAGAGGACGGACAGCGGGGAGGATGGAGAGGACGGACAGGGGGTGGGATGGAGAGGACGGACAGTGGGGAGGATGGAGAGGACGGACAGTGGGGAGGATGGAGAGGACGGACAGTGGGGAGGATGGAGAGGACGGACAGTGGGGAGGATGGAGAGGACGGACAGTGGGGAGGATGGAGAGGACGGACAGTGGGGAGGATGGAGAGAACGGACAGTGGGGAGGATGGAGAGGACGGACAGTGGGGAGGATGGAGAGGACGGCCAGGGGGTGGGATGGAAAGGACAGCCAGGGGGTGGGATGGAAAGGACGGACGGGGGGGGGGGGGCAGGATGGAGAGGATGGACAGGGGGTGGGGTGGGCAGGATGGAGAGGACGGACTGGGGGTGGGGTAGGCAGGATGGAGAGGACGGACTGGGGGTGGGGGGAGGATGGAGAGGACGGACAGGGGGTGGGGGGAGGATGGAGAGGACGGACAGGGGGTGGGGGGAGGATGGAGAGGACGGACAGGGGGTGGGGGGATGATGTGGAATATAAAGGACGGACAAGTGTGTGGGGGGTGGAGAGGATGGACAAGGGTGTTTAGGGGATGGAGAGGACCATCACTCACCTTAAGGGCCACGTGCTGCCCCCCGCGAAGGGTGCGGAACACTTCCCCGTACACCCCTTCTCCCACCTTCTGGCAGCGGCTGAGCTGACCCGGGGTCAGGCACTGATGGAAGGGGACCGGCCTCTCCTGCTGACATTCCGCAAACACCTTCTCCGCATCCGTCAGCTCCTGAGTGCACAGAGACGACCCGAAGGGCGACAGAAGGAGCTGATAACAGAGAGCAGAAGCACATGTCACATGCTATATACCTGTCCTATGGATATATACCTGCCCTATGGAGACCAGAACTATATACTGATCTATACCTACCCTATGGAGACCAGAACTATATACTGATATATACCTACCCTATGGAGACCAGAACTATATACTGATATATACCTGCCCTATGGAGACCAGAACTATATACTGATATATACCTGCCCTATGGAGACCAGAACTATATACTGATATATACCTGCCCTATGGAGACCAGAACTATATACTGATATACCTGCCCTATGGAGACCAGAACTATATACTGATATATACCTGCCCTATGGAGACCAGAACTATATACTGATATATACCTGCCCTATGGAGACCAGAACTATATACTGATATATACCTGCCCTATGGAGACCAGAACTATATACTGATATATACCTGCCCTATAGAGACCAGAACTATATACTGATATATACCTGCCCTATAGAGACCAGAACTATATACTGATATATATCTGCCCGATAGAAGCCAAGTGGACATTGTGTTGGTCTGGGTCAGGTGACTATATATACATTTGGCGCATGTGCCTGGTGATTGGGTGGAGGACGCGGAGCTGCCATATTACCATAGAGGAGTTGTGGGCGCTCAGTGACATCTTTCCTCTGGCCCTGCTCTCTTCTGCGCACTCGGTCGGGAATCCTGCTTCAACTAAGAAGAGAGAAGAATAATACAATGACCTCACACAGCAGAGCACTGCTACATTTCACCAGTCAGTGAGTGTTCCCAGGAGATGAAGGGTTAATGAGGAGGAAACCTTCTCTATCTGCACAGCGGCAGTGATCGGACCAGACACCCCTTATCGGTTACGGACACCTTCACATGAAAAACCAGTAGACTTAAAGAGGATCTGTCAGCCAGAGAATAAGGGGTTAAAAAGCTCCTGGGTAAATTAGGCTGGTCATCAGGATTCCAGGGACCCCTTAATTATCTCTAGAGTCCTCTCTAGTGCTGAGGTACAAGCCTCTGTTATAATGAAGTGTAAGGGGGGGCAGCGTTCCCCAGAATAGAGAAAGCCCAAGTAAGCCCCGCCCACAGCCTCCATTAGCACTGGCATTGGCCCACCCCGCCTGACTGACAACCACTAGATAAAGAGGAGATTTACTGTGCCTGGGCTCTTGCAATGCTGGGGTAATGCCCCCTGGGCACTTGAGCTTAATTTGCATAATGGCAAAAAGACTTAAATCTCTGGGCCAGCAAAGACTATGCACACAATATAGGTATCCCCGGAATCGCCAAAACGAGCCCGATTTAGCAAGGGGATTACTTACACCCCTGTTTTCCTGCTGTCAGGAGCATTTTAAAAGAATAGAATTAAATCTCCACCCACGTTCCTGCTGTAATCTAATTTACCTTCACATAACTGGCTATCCTGCCGAATCGGTCACATCTGCTCCCTATCCCTTCTCTTAGTGTTACAGAGAACTTCGTAGGTGGCAGGGATTTGTCTGGCGCTGAAGGGATCAGAGAGGCTTCAGGTAGGATACAACGCGTTTCACAGCACAAGCGCAGCTTCCTCAGGCATGGCAATCACAGTTACGAGCAGGGTTATATACCCAAAACATTTAACCCCTTACAAACAATTAAACATCAGAAAAACACATATGAATAACTTACAAAGCAATAAAATTACACATAAAAATAATGACATATATACTTAGGCAACAACAGTGTAGAAAGGAGAATAAATCAATATAAATAGACAAAAGACGTGTGAAATAAAAATAAGAAGGGGATTATATATAATAATAATATATAATAAGGCGCCAGTCTGAACATATATCAGCATTACCTCTACCAATGTAGGGGGAAGGATTCTAAAAAATATTATTATAAAATAATTATATATATAAAGGATTGTGTATATAAACAAGTATGTGCAAATGAATACATGTAGTTACTAAATGCCAGCGGTCATGTTCCACAGTCCGAAAAAATATCTACAGATTGGATACACTGAAAGAGAGAGGGGCGACCATGTATAATTAATCCGAAATAAAATATATTTACTTTTTTATTGTTACAGAAAAGTGGATATAAAAAATGTATATAGGGTATTTTATCCAACACTTTCGATAATTTCATTAAGGCCGGACGGGGTCAGCGCAGCCAATTTATAGATCCAAAAAGATTCCCTATTGATTAGCTGTTGGTATCTATTGTGCACATTATTTGGAATATTTTCAATGGATTTTTGATGTGTGGTAAGGAAATGCCTTGACAGACTGTGGTGCCTAAAACCATGTGTAATGTCCCCCTGTGCGTATTCATGTGGGACCGCACGGTCTGAACAGGTGTCGGGTAGAAGGTATACTGCAAAATCAGGAGCACAATTATTGCTGCCCTTAATTCTAGATGTCTCTTTAGTTTGGAATGAATAGAAATCATGTGTCACATTATTATTAGTGAGCAGCACAAACAGCGGCTATTATTACTAGGACCACTACTACAATTCTGGGATATGAAATACCGTATTTTTCACCGTATAAGACGCACTTTTTCTTCCCCAAAACTGGGGGGTAAAAGTCGGTGCGTCTTATACGGTGAATACACCCCTATCGCGGCGGTCCCTGCGGCCATCAACGGCCAGGACCCGCGGCTAATACAGAACATCACCGATCGCGCTGATGCCCTGTATTAACCCTTCAGACACAGCGATCAAAGCTGACCGCCGCGTCTGAAGCGAAAGTGACACTAACCCGGGACCGCCGCCGCCGCAGCTTACAGGACACCGGGAGGGACCTTACCTGCCTCCTCTGTGTCTGCTCCGTGCCGGGATCCCCTGCATGGCAGCGCTCTCCTACGACGTCATCACTCACGCCGTCCCGTCATCCAATAGGAGCGGCGTGAGTAGCGACGTGATGACGGCGAAGGAGAGCGTGGATCCCGGGGAAGAAGACGTCCGGAGCGTCGGGGACGCGGCGACAGCGATGGAGCGACATCCAGAGCAGCGGTGACGGGTCCGGAGCAGCGGGGACATGCGAGTATTACCGCCTCTCCAGTGGCCAACGGCTGTCCAGGCATGCTGGGAGTTGTAGTTTTGCAACATCTGGAGGTCCGCAGGTTGATGATCACTGTTGGGTGCAGAGTCTTTTTTTCTTCTAGATTTTGCACCTTTAAAATTGGGTGCATCTTATATGCCGGTGCGTCTTATATGGCGTAAAATACGGTATTTCATATCCCAGAATTGTAGTAGTGGTCCTAGTAATAATAGCCGCTGTTTGTGCTGCTCACTAATAATAATGTGACACATGATTTCTATTCATTCCAAACTAAAGAGACATCTAGAATTAAGGGCAGCAATAATTGTGCTCCTGATTTTGCAGTATACCTTCTACCCGACACCTGTTCAGACCGTGCGGTCCCACATGAATACGCACAGGGGGACATTACACATGGTTTTAGGCACCACAGTCTGTCAAGGCATTTCCTTACCACACATCAAAAATCCATTGAAAATATTCCAAATAATGTGCACAATAGATACCAACAGCTAATCAATAGGGAATCTTTTTGGATCTATAAATTGGCTGCGCTGACCCCGTCCGGCCTTAATGAAATTATCGAAAGTGTTGGATAAAATACCCTATATACATTTTTTATATTCACTTTTCTGTAACAATAAAAAAGTAAATATATTTTATTTCGGATTAATTATACATGGTCGCCCCTCTCTCTTTCAGTGTATCCAATCTGTAGATATTTTTTCGGACTGTGGAACATGACCGCTGGCATTTAGTAACTACATGTATTCATTTGCACATACTTGTTTATATACACAATCCTTTATATATATAATTATTTTATAATAATATTTTTTAGAATCCTTCCCCCTACATTGGTAGAGGTAATGCTGATATATGTTCAGACTGGCGCCTTATTATATATTATTATTATATATAATCCCCTTCTTATTTTTATTTCACACGTCTTTTGTCTATTTATATTGATTTATTCTCCTTTCTACACTGTTGTTGCCTAAGTATATATGTCATTATTTTTATGTGTAATTTTATTGCTTTGTAAGTTATTCATATGTGTTTTTCTGATGTTTAATTGTTTGTAAGGGGTTAAATGCTTTGGGTATATAACCCTGCTTGTAACTGTGATTGCCATTCCTGAGGTAGCTGCGCTTGTGCTGTGAAACGCGTTGTATCCTAGCGGAATAAAGCTTTTTTACATGAAGCCTCTTTGATCCCGTCAGCGCCAGACAAATCCCTGCCACCTACGAAGTTCACTGGATTGTACAAGTTTTTATGGGATGGCTGCAGATGGATAACCTGATCTCCTACTGAACACGCGCTAACCATTGTTGTGTATGTCGGTACACAACCAGAGCAGGTAAGAGACCACCTGTTTCCCCATTCCAGCCCGGCATTAGTACGTGTGATCCTCCACAGGGAGCGCCTCTGCTTTCTGTTTTTAGGCTCTCTCAGTGTTCGTATTCATGTGATCAGCAAGAGAAGAGCAGGAAGGGCTGTGTATGGGTGTAGAGAGGAGAGAGAGACACTGCAGAGGGAGGAGGAATCACACAGACTGTATGGGTGTAGAGAGAAGACAATATACACTGCAGAGGGAGGAGGAATCACACAGACTGTATGGGTGTAGAGAGAAGACAATATACACTACAGAGGGAGGAGGAATCACACAGACTGTATGGGTGTAGAGAGGAGAGAGAGACACTACAGAGGGAGGAGGAATCACACAGACTGTATGGGTGTAGAGAGGAGAGAGAGACACTGCAGAGGGAGGAGGAATCACACAGACTGTATGGGTGTAGAGAGGAGAGAGAGACACTACAGAGGGAGGAGGAATCACACAGACTGTATGGGTGTAGAGGAGATAATATACACTACAGAGGGAGGGAGGAGGAATCACACAGATTGTATGGGTGTAGAGAGGAGAGAGAGACACTGCAGAGGGAGGAGGAATCACACAGACTGTATGGGTATAGAGAGGAGATAATATACACTACAGAGGGAGGAGGAATCACACAGACTGTATGGGTATAGAGAGGAGATAATATACACTACAGAGGGAGGAGGAATCACACAGACTGTATGGGTGTAGAGAGAAGATAATATACACTACAGAGGGAGGAGGAATCACACAGACTGTATGGGTGTAGAGGAGATAATATACACTACAGAGGGAGGAGGAATCACACAGACTGTATGGGTGTAGAGAGGAGAGAGAGACACTGCAGAGGGAGGAGGAATCACACAGACTGTATGGGTGTAGAGAGGAGAGAGAGACACTGCAGAGGGAGGAATCACACACTGTATGGGTGTAGAGAGGAGAGAGAGACACTGCAGAGGGAGGAGGAATCACACAGACTGTATGGGTGTAGAGAGGAGACAACATACACTACAGAGGGAGGAGGAATCACACAGACTGTATGGGTGTAGAGAGGAGAGAGAGACACTGCAGAGGGAGGAGGAATCACACAGACTGTATGGGTGTAGAGAGAAGACAACATACACTACAGAGGGAGGAGGAATCACACAGACTGTATGGGTGTAGAGAGAAGACAATATACACTACAGAGGGAGGAGGAATCACACAGACTGTATGGGTGTAGAGAGAAGAGAGAGACACTACAGAGGGAGGAGGAATCACACAGACTGTATGGGTGTAGAGAGGAGACAACATACACTACAGAGGGAGGAGGAATCACACAGACTGTACGGGTGTAGAGAGGAGACAACATACACTACAGAGGGAGGAGGAATCACACAGACTGTATGGGTGTAAAGAGAAGACAACATACACTACAGAGGGAGGAGGAATCACACAGACTGTATGGGTGTAGAGAGGAGATAACATACACTACAGAGGGAGGAGGAATCACACAGACTGTATGGGTGTAGAGAGGAGACAACATACACTACAGAGGGAGGAGGAATCACACAGACTGTATGGGTGTAGAGAGAAGATAACATATACTACAGAGGAAGGAGGAATCACACAGACTGTATGGGTGTAGAGAGAAGACAATATACACTACAGAGGGAGGAGGAATCACACAGACTGTATGGGTGTAGAGAGGAGACAACATACACTACAGAGGGAGGAGGAATCACACAGACTGTATGGGTGTAGAGAGGAGACAACATACACTACAGAGGGAGGAGGAATCACACAGACTGTATGGGTGTAGAGAGAAGACAACATACACTACAGAGGGAGGAGGAATCACACAGACTGTATGGGTGTAGAGAGAAGATAACACTACACTACAGAGGGAGGAGGAATCACACAGACTGTATGGGTGTAGAGAGGAGACAACATACACTACAGAGGGAGGAGGAATCACACAGACTGTATGGGTGTAGAGAGAAGACAATATACACTACAGAGGGAGGAGGAATCACACAGACTGTATGGGTGTAGAGGAGACAATATACACTACAGAGGGAGGAGGAATCACACAGACTGTATGGGTGTAGAGAGGAGACAACATACACTACAGAGGGAGGAGGAATCACACAGACTGCATGGGTGTAGAGAGGAGGCAACATACACTACAGAGGAAGGAGGAATCACACAGACTGTATGGGTGTAGAGAGGAGACAATATACACTACAGAGGGAGGAGGAATCACACAGACTGTATGGGTGTAGAGAGAAGATAATATACACTACAGAGGGAGGAGGAATCACACAGACTGTATGGGTGTAGAGAGAAGATAACACTACAGAGGGAGGAGGAATCACACAGACTGTATGGGTGTAGAGAGAAGACAACATACACTACAGAGGGAGGAGGAATCACACAGACTGTATGGGTGTAGAGAGGAGACAACATACACTACAGAGGGAGGAGGAATCACACAGACTGTATGGGTGTAGAGAGGAGACAACATACACTACAGAGGGAGGAGGAATCACACAGAC
Source organism: Hyla sarda (assembly GCF_029499605.1). Taxonomy (NCBI): domain Eukaryota; kingdom Metazoa; phylum Chordata; class Amphibia; order Anura; family Hylidae; genus Hyla; species Hyla sarda. The sequence goes on along the minus strand of NW_026609619.1, from coordinate 17,017 downwards.
TGTATGGGTGTAGAGAGGAGACAACATACACTACAGAGGGAGGAGGAATCACACAGACTGTATGGGTGTAGAGAGGAGACAACATACACTACAGAGGGAGGAGGAATCACACAGACTGTACGGGTGTAGAGAGAAGACAACATACACTACAGAGGGAGGAGGAATCACACAGACTGTATGGGTGTAGAGAGGAGATAATATACACTACAGAGGGAGAGGGAATCACACAGACTGTATGGGTGTAGAGAGGAGACAACATACACTACAGAGGGAGGAGGAATCACACAGACTGTATGGGTGTAGAGAGGAGACAACATACACTACAGAGGGAGGAGGAATCACACAGACTGTATGGGTGTAGAGAGGAGATAATATACACTACAGAGGGAGGAGGAATCACACAGACTGTACGGGTGTAGAGAGAAGACAACATACACTACAGAGGGAGGAGGAATCACACAGACTGTATGGGTGTAGAGAGGAGACAACATACACTACAGAGGGAGGAGGAATCACACAGACTGTATGGGTGTAGAGAGAAGATAACATATACTACAGAGGGAGGAGGAATCACACAGACTGTATGGGTGTAGAGAGGAGACAACATACACTACAGAGGGAGGAGGAATCACACAGACTGTATGGGTGTAGAGAGGAGACAATATACACTACAGAGGGAGGAGGAATCACACAGACTGTATGGGTGTAGAGAGGAGACAATATACACTACAGAGGGAGGAGGAATCACACAGACTGTATGGGTGTAGAGAGGAGACAATATACACTACAGAGGGAGGAGGAATCACACAGACTGTATGGGTGTAGAGAGGAGACAACATACACTACAGAGGGAGGAGGAATCAAACAGACTGTATGGGTATAGAGAGGAGATAATATACACTACAGAGGGAGGGAGGAGGAATCACACAGACTGTATGGGTGTAAGGAGGAGACAACATACACTACAGAGGGAGGAGGAATCACACAGACTGTATGGGTGTAGAGAGGAGACAACATACACTACAGAGGGAGGAGGAATCACACAGACTGTATGGGTGTAGAGAGGAGATAATATACACTACAGAGGGAGGAGGAATCACACAGACTGTATGGGTGTAGAGAGGAGATAATATACACTACAGAGGGAGGAGGAATCACACAGACTGTATGGATATAGAGAGGAGATAATATACACTACAGAGGGAGGGAGGAATCACACAGACTGTATGGGTGTAGAGAGGAGACAATATACACTACAGAGGGAGGAGGAATCACACAGACTGTATGGGTGTAGAGAGGAGACAACATACACTACAGAGGGAGGAGGAATCACACAGACTGTATGGATGTAGAGAGGAGATAACATACACTACAGAGGGAGGAGGAATCACACAGACTGTATGGGTATAGAGAGGAGACAACATACACTACAGAGGGAGGGAGGAGGAATCACACAGACTGTACGGGTGTAGAGAGGAGACAACATACACTACAGAGGGAGGAGGAATCACACAGACTGTATGGGTGTAGAGAGGAGACAACATACACTACAGAGGGAGGAGGAATCACACAGACTGTATGGGTGTAGAGAGGAGACAATATACACTACAGAGGGAGGAGGAATCACACAGACTGTATGGGTGTAAGGAGGAGACAATATACACTACAGAGGGAGGAGGAATCACACAGACTGTATGGGTGTAGAGAGGAGATAATATACACTACAGAGGGAGGAGGAATCACACAGACTGTATGGGTGTAGAGAGGAGATAATATACACTACAGAGGGAGGAGGAATCACACAGACTGTATGGATATAGAGAGGAGATAATATACACTACAGAGGGAGGGAGGAATCACACAGACTGTATGGGTGTAGAGAGGAGATAATATACACTACAGAGGGAGGAGGAATCACACAGACTGTATGGGTGTAGAGAGGAGATAATATACACTACAGAGGGAGGAGGAATCACACAGACTGTATGGGTGTAGAGAGGAGATAATATACACTACAGAGGGAGGAGGAATCACACAGACTGTATGGGTGTAGAGAGAAGAGAGACACTACAGAGGGAGGAGGAATCACACAGACTGTACGGGTGTAGAGAGGAGACAACATACACTACAGAGGAAGGAGGAATCACACAGACTGTATGGGTGTAGAGAGGAGATAATATACACTACAGAGGGAGGAGGAATCACACAGACTGTATGGGTGTAGAGAGGAGATAATATACACTACAGAGGGAGGAGGAATCACACAGACTGTATGGGTGTAGAGAGAAGAGAGACACTACAGAGGGAGGAGGAATCACACAGACTGTACGGGTGTAGAGAGGAGACAACATACACTACAGAGGAAGGAGGAATCACACAGACTGTATGGGTGTAGAGAGGAGACAACATACACTACAGAGGGAGAGGGAATCACACAGACTGTATGGGTGTAGAGAGAAGAGAGAGACACTACAGAGGGAGGAGGAATCACACAGACTGTACGGGTGTAGAGAGAAGACAACATACACTACAGAGGGAGGAGGAATCACACAGACTGTATGGGTGTAGAGAGGAGACAACATACACTACAGAGGGAGGAGGAATCACACAGACTGTATGGGTGTAGAGAGAAGACAATATACACTACAGAGGGAGGAGGAATCACACAGACTGTATGGGTGTAGAGAGGAGACAACATACACTACAGAGGGAGGAGGAATCACACAGACTGTATGGGTGTAGAGAGGAGACAACATACACTACAGAGGGAGGAGGAATCACACAGACTGTATGGGTATAGAGAGGAGACAACATACACTACAGAGGGAGGGAGGAGGAATCACACAGACTGTATGGGTGTAGAGAGGAGACAACATACACTACAGAGGGAGGAGGAATCACACAGACTGTATGGGTATAGAGAGGAGACAACATACACTACAGAGGGAGGGAGGAGGAATCACACAGACTGTATGGGTGTAGAGAGGAGACAACATACACTACAGAGGGAGGAGGAATCACACAGACTGTATGGGTGTAGAGAGGAGACAACATACACTACAGAGGGAGGAGGAATCACACAGACTGTATGGGTGTAGAGAGGAGAAAACATACACTACAGAGGGAGGAGGAATCACACAGACTGTATGGGTGTAGAGAGGAGATAATATACACTACAGAGGGAGGAGGAATCACACAGACTGTATGGGTGTAGAGAGAAGACAATATACACTACAGAGGGAGGAGGAATCACACAGACTGTATGGGTGTAGAGAGGAGATAATATACACTACAGAGGGAGGGAGGAGGAATCACACAGACTGTATGGGTGTAGAGAGAAGACAATATACACTACAGAGGGAGGAGGAATCACACAGACTGTATGGGTATAGAGAGGAGATAATATACACTACAGAGGGAGGGAGGAGGAATCACACAGACTGTACGGGTGTAGAAAGGAGATAACATACACTACAGAGGGAGGAGGAATCACACAGACTGTATGGGTGTAGAGAGAAGACAATATACACTACAGAGGGAGGAGGAATCACACAGACTGTATGGGTGTAGAGAGGAGATAATATACACTACAGAGGGAGGGAGGAGGAATCACACAGACTGTATGGGTGTAGAGAGAAGACAATATACACTACAGAGGGAGGAGGAATCACACAGACTGTATGGGTATAGAGAGGAGATAATATACACTACAGAGGGAGGGAGGAGGAATCACACAGACTGTACGGGTGTAGAAAGGAGATAACATACACTACAGAGGGAGGAGGAATCACACAGACTGTATGGGTGTAGAGAGAAGACAACATACACTACAGAGGGAGGAGGAATCACACAGACTGTATGGGTATAGAGAGGAAATAATATACACTACAGAGGGAGGAGGAATCACACAGACTGTATGGGTGTAGAGAGAAGACAATATACACTACAGAGGGAGGAGGAATCACACAGACTGTATGGGTGTAGAGAGGAGACAACATACACTACAGAGGGAGGAGGAATCACACAGACTGTATGGGTATAGAGAGGAGATAATATACACTACAGAGGGAGGGAGGAGGAATCACACAGACTGTACGGGTGTAGAGAGAAGACAACATACACTACAGAGGGAGGAGGAATCACACAGACTGTATGGGTGTAGAGGAGATAATATACACTACAGAGGGAGGAGGAATCACACAGACTGTATGGGTGTAGAGAGGAGACAACATACACTACAGAGGAAGGAGGAATCACACAGACTGAATGGGTGTAAGGAGGAGACAATATACACTACAGAGGGAGGAGGAATCACACAGACTGAATGGGTGTAAGGAGGAGACAACATACACTACAGAGGGAGGAGGAATCACACAGACTGTATGGGTGTAAGGAGGAGACAACATACACTACAGAGGGAGGAGGAATCACACAGACTGTATGGGTGTAGAGAGAAGATAATATACACTACAGAGGGAGGAGGAATCACACAGACTGTATGGGTGTAGAGAGGAGAGAGAGACACTGCAGAGGGAGGAGGAATCACACAGACTGTATGGGTGTAGAGAGGAGATAACATACACTACAGAGGGAGGAGGAATCACACAGACTGTATGGGTGTAGAGAGAAGATAATATACACTACAGAGGGAGGAGGAATCACACAGACTGTATGGGTGTAGAGAGGAGACAATATACACTACAGAGGAAGGAGGAATCACACAGACTGTATGGGTGTAGAGAGGAGACAACATACACTACAGAGGGAGGAGGAATCACACAGACTGTATGGGTATAGAGAGGAGACAACATACACTACAGAGGGAGGAGGAATCACACAGACTGTATGGGTGTAGAGAGAAGACAACATACACTACAGAGGGAGGAGGAATCACACAGACTGTATGGGTGTAGAGAGAAGACAATATACACTACACAGGGAGGAGGAATCACACAGACTGTATGGGTGTAGAGAGGAGACAACATACACTACAGAGGGAGGAGGAATCACACAGACTGTATGGGTATATAGAGGAGATAATATACACTACAGAGGGAGGGAGGAGGAATCACACAGACTGTACGGGTGTAGAGAGGAGACAACATACACTACAGAGGAAGGAGGAATCACACAGACTGTATGGGTGTAGAGAGAAGAGAGAGACACTACAGAGGGAGGAGGAATCACACAGACTGTACGGGTGTAGAGAGAAGACAACATACACTACAGAGGGAGGAGGAATCACACAGACTGTATGGGTGTAGAGAGAAGAGAGAGACACTACAGAGGGAGGAGGAATCACACAGACTGTATGGGTATAGAGAGGAGACAACATACACTACAGAGGAAGGAGGAATCATACAGACTGTATGGGTGTAGAGAGGAGACAACATACACTACAGAGGGAGGAGGAATCACACAGACTGTATGGGTGTAGAGAGGAGACAACATACACTACAGAGGGAGGAGGAATCACACAGACTGTATGGGTGTAGAGAGGAGACAACATACACTACAGAGGGAGGGAGGAGGAATCACACAGACTGTATGGGTGTAGAGAGAAGACAATATACACTACAGAGGGAGGAGGAATCACACAGACTGTATGGGTGTAGAGAGGAGACAACATACACTACAGAGGGAGGAGGAATCACACAGACTGTATGGGTGTAGAGAGGAGACAACATACACTACAGAGGGAGGAGGAATCACACAGACTGTATGGGTGTAGAGAGGAGATAACACTACAGAGGGAGGAGGAATCACACAGACTGTATGGGTGTAGAGAGGAGACAACATACACTACAGAGGGAGGAGGAATCACACAGACTGTATGGGTGTAGAGAGGAGACAACATACACTACAGAGGGAGGGAGGAGGAATCACACAGACTGTATGGGTGTAGAGAGGAGACAACATACACTACAGAGGAAGGAGGAATCACACAGACTGTATGGGTGTAGAGAGGAGATAATATACACTACAGAGGGAGGAGGAATCACACAGACTGTATGGGTGTAGAGAGGAGACAACATACACTACAGAGGGAGGAGGAATCACACAGACTGTATGGGTGTAGAGAGGAGATAATATACACTACAGAGGGAGAGGGAATCACACAGACTGTATGGGTGTAGAGAGGAGACAACATACACTACAGAGGGAGGAGGAATCACACAGACTGTATGGGTGTAGAGAGGAGACAACATACACTACAGAGGGAGGGAGGAGGAATCACACAGACTGTATGGGTGTAGAGAGGAGACAACATACACTACAGAGGAAGGAGGAATCACACAGACTGTATGGGTGTAGAGAGGAGATAATATACACTACAGAGGGAGGAGGAATCACACAGACAGTATGGGTGTAGAGAGGAGACAACATACACTACAGAGGGAGGAGGAATCACACAGACTGTATGGGTGTAGAGAGGAGATAATATACACTACAGAGGGAGAGGGAATCACACAGACTGTATGGGTGTAGAGAGGAGACAACATACACTACAGAGGGAGGAGGAATCACACAGACTGTATGGGTGTAGAGAGGAGACAACATACACTACAGAGGGAGGAGGAATCACACAGACTGTATGGGTGTAGAGAGGAGACAACATACACTACAGAGGGAGGAGGAATCACACAGACTGTATGGGTGTAAGGAGGAGACAACATACACTACAGAGGGAGGAGGAATCACACAGACTGTATGGATATAGAGAGGAGATAATATACACTACAGAGGGAGGGAGGAGGAATCACACAGACTGTATGGGTGTAGAGAGGAGACAACATACACTACAGAGGAAGGAGGAATCATACAGACTGTATGGGTGTAGAGAGGAGACAACATACACTACAGAGGGAGGAGGAATCACACAGACTGTATGGGTGTAGAGAGGAGACAACATACACTACAGAGGGAGGAGGAATCACACAGACTGTATGGGTGTAGAGAGGAGATAATATACACTACAGAGGGAGAGGGAATCACACAGACTGTATGGGTGTAGAGAGGAGACAACATACACTACAGAGGGAGGAGGAATCACACAGACTGTATGGATATAGAGAGGAGATAATATACACTACAGAGGGAGGGAGGAGGAATCACACAGACTGTACGGGTGTTGAGAGGAGACAACATACACTACAGAGGGAGGAGGAATCACACAGACTGTATGGGTGTAGAGAGAAGACAATATACACTACAGAGGGAGGAGGAATCACACAGACTGTATGGGTGTAGAGGAGACAACATACACTACAGAGGGAGGAGGAATCACACAGACTGTATGGGTGTAAGGAGGAGACAATATACACTACAGAGGGAGGAGGAATCACACAGACTGTATGGGTATAGAGAGAAGATAATATACACTACAGAGGGAGGAGGAATCACACAGACTGTATGGGTATAGAGAGGAGACAATATACACTACAGAGGGAGGAGGAATCACACAGACTGTATGGGTGTAGAGAGGAGACAATATACACTACAGAGGGAGGAGGAATCACACAGACTGTATGGGTGTAGAGAGAAGACAACATACACTACAGAGGGAGGAGGAATCACACAGACTGTATGGGTGTAGAGAGGAGACAACATACACTACAGAGGGAGGGAGGAGGAATCACACAGACTGTATGGGTGTAGAGAGGAGACAACATACACTACAGAGGGAGGAGGAATCACACAGACTGTATGGGTGTAGAGAGGAGATAATATACACTACAGAGGAAGGAGGAATCACACAGACTGTATGGATGTAGAGAGGAGACAACATACACTACAGAGGGAGGAGGAATCACACAGACTGTATTGGTGTAGAGAGAAGATAACACTACAGAGGGAGGAGGAATCACACAGACTGTATGGGTGTAGAGAGGAGACAACATACACTACAGAGGGAGGGAGGAGGAATCACACAGACTGTATGGGTGTAGAGAGGAGACAACATACACTACAGAGGGAGGAGGAATCACACAGACTGTATGGGTGTAGAGAGAAGACAATATACACTACAGAGGGAGGAGGAATCACACAGACTGTATGGGTGTAGAGAGGAGACAACATACACTACAGAGGGAGGGAGGAGGAATCACACAGACTGTATGGGTGTAGAGAGGAGAGAGAGACACCGCAGAGGGAGGAATCACACAGACTGTATGGGTGTAGAGAGGAGACAACATACACTACAGAGGGAGGAGGAATCACACAGACTGTATGGGTGTAGAGAGGAGACAACATACACTACAGAGGGAGGAGGAATCACACAGACTGTATGGGTATAGAGAGGAGACAATATACACTACAGAGGGAGGAGGAATCACACAGACTGTATGGGTGTAGAGAGGAGACAATATACACTACAGAGGGAGGGAGGAGGAATCACACAGACTGTATGGGTGTAGAGAGAAGATAACACTGCAGAGGGAGGAGGAATCACACAGACTGTATGGGTGTAGAGAGGAGAGAGAGACACTACAGATGGAGGAGGAATCACACAGACTGTATGGGTATAGAGAGGAGACAACATACACTACAGAGGGAGGAGGAATCACACAGACTGTATGGGTGTAGAGGAGACAATATACACTACAGAGGGAGGAGGAATCACACAGACTGTATGGGTGTAGAGAGAAGATAATATACACTACAGAGGGAGGAGGAATCACACAGACTGTACGGGTGTAGAGAGGAGACAACATACACTACAGAGGGAGGAGGAATCACGTAGACTGTATGGGTGTAGAGAGGAGACAACATACACTACAGAGGGAGGAGGAATCACACAGACTGTATGGGTGTAGAGAGAAGACAATATACACTACAGAGGGAGGAGGAATCACACAGACTGTATGGGTGTAGAGAGGAGACAACATACACTACAGAGGGAGGAGGAATCACACAGACTGTATGGGTGTAGAGAGGAGACAACATACACTACAGAGGGAGGAGGAATCACACAGACTGTATGGGTGTAGAGAGGAGATAACACTACAGAGGGAGGAGGAATCACACAGACTGTATGGGTGTAGAGAGGAGACAACATACACTACAGAGGGAGGAGGAATCACACAGACTGTATGGGTGTAGAGAGGAGACAACATACACTACAGAGGGAGAGGGAATCACACAGACTGTATGGGTGTAAGGAGGAGACAATATACACTACAGAGGGAGGAGGAATCACACAGACTGTATGGGTGTAGAGAGAAGACAACATACACTACAGAGGGAGGAGGAATCACACAGACTGTATGGGTGTAGAGAGAAGACAATATACACTACAGAGGAAGGAGGAATCACACAGACTGTATGGGTGTAGAGAGGAGACAACATACACTACAGAGGGAGGAGGAATCACACAGACTGTATGGGTGTAGAGAGGAGACAACATACACTACAGAGGGAGGAGGAATCACACAGACTGTATGGGTGTAGAGAGGAGACAACATACACTACAGAGGGAGGAGGAATCACACAGACTGTATGGGTGTAGAGAGAAGACAATATACACTACAGAGGGAGGAGGAATCACACAGACTGTATGGGTGTAGAGAGGAGACAACATACACTACAGAGGGAGGAGGAATCACACAGACTGTATGGGTGTAGAGAGGAGATAACATACACTACAGAGGGAGGAGGAATCACACAGACTGTATGGGTGTAGAGAGGAGACAATATACACTACAGAGGGAGGAGGAATCACACAGACTGTATGGGTGTAGAGAGAAGACAATATACACTACAGAGGGAGGAGGAATCACACAGACTGTATGGGTGTAGAGAGGAGACAACATACACTACAGAGGGAGGAGGAATCACACAGACTGTATGGGTGTAGAGAGGAGACAACATACACTACAGAGGGAGGAGGAATCACACAGACTGTATGGGTGTAGAGAGGAGACAACATACACTACAGAGGGAGGAGGAATCACACAGACTGTATGGGTGTAGAGAGAAGACAATATACACTACAGAGGGAGGAGGAATCACACAGACTGTATGGGTGTAGAGAGAAGACAACATACACTACAGAGGGAGGAGGAATCACACAGACTGTATGGGTGTAGAGAGAAGACAATATACACTACAGAGGGAGGAGGAATCACACAGACTGTATGGGTGTAGAGAGGAGACAACATACACTACAGAGGGAGGAGGAATCACACAGACTGTATGGGTGTAGAGAGAAGACAACATACACTACAGAGGGAGGAGGAATCACACAGATTGTATGGGTGTAGAGAGGAGACAATATACACTACAGAGGGAGGAGGAATCACACAGACTGTATGGGTATAGAGAGGAGACAACATACACTACAGAGGGAGGAGGAATCACACAGACTGTATGGGTGTAGAGAGGAGATAACATACACTACAGAGGGAGGAGGAATCACACAGACTGTATGGGTGTAGAGAGGAGACAACATACACTACAGAGGGAGGAGGAATCACACAGACTGTATGGGTGTAGAGAGGAGATAATATACACTGCAGAGGGAGGAGGAATCACACAGACTGTATGGGTGTAAGGAGGAGACAACATACACTACAGAGGGAGGAGGAATCACACAGACTGTATGGGTGTAGAGAGAAGACAACATACACTACAGAGGGAGGAGGAATCACACAGACTGTATGGGTGTAGAGAGGAGACAACATACACTACAGAGGGAGGAGGAATCACACAGACTGTATGGGTGTAGAGAGAAGAGAGAGACACTACAGAGGGAGGAGGAATCACACAGACTGTATGGGTGTAGAGAGAAGACAATATACACTACAGAGGGAGGAGGAATCACACAGACTGTATGGGTGTAGAGAGGAGATAATATACACTACAGAGGGAGGAGGAATCACACAGACTGTATGGGTGTAGAGAGGAGACAACATACACTACAGAGGGAGGAGGAATCACACAGACTGTACGGGTGCAGAGAGGAGACAACATACACTACAGAGGGAAGGAGGAATCACACAGACTGTATGGGTGTAGAGAGAAGATAATATACACTACAGAGGGAGGAGGAATCACACAGACTGTATGGGTGTAGAGAGGAGACAATATACACTACAGAGGGAGGAGGAATCACACAGACTGTATGGGTGTAGAGAGGAGACAATATACACTACAGAGGGAGGAGGAATCACACAGACTGTATGGGTGTAGAGAGAAGACAACATACACTACAGAGGGAGGAGGAATCACACAGACTGTATGGGTGTAGAGAGAAGAGAGAGACACTACAGAGGGAGGAGGAATCACACAGACTGTATGGGTGTAGAGAGAAGACAACATACACTACAGAGGGAGGAGGAATCACACAGACTGTATGGGTGTAGAGAGAAGAGAGAGACACTACAGAGGGAGGAGGAATCACACAGACTGTATGGGTGTAGAGAGGAGACAACATACACTACAGAGGGAGAGGGAATCACACAGACTGTATGGGTGTAAGGAGGAGACAATATACACTACAGAGGGAGGAGGAATCACACAGACTGTATGGGTGTAGAGAGAAGACAACATACACTACAGAGGGAGGAGGAATCACACAGACTGTATGGGTGTAGAGAGAAGACAATATACACTACAGAGGAAGGAGGAATCACACAGACTGTATGGGTGTAGAGAGGAGACAACATACACTACAGAGGGAGGAGGAATCACACAGACTGTATGGGTGTAGAGAGGAGACAACATACACTACAGAGGGAGGAGGAATCACACAGACTGTATGGGTGTAGAGAGGAGACAACATACACTACAGAGGGAGGAGGAATCACACAGACTGTATGGGTGTAGAGAGAAGACAATATACACTACAGAGGGAGGAGGAATCACACAGACTGTATGGGTGTAGAGAGGAGACAACATACACTACAGAGGGAGGAGGAATCACACAGACTGTATGGGTGTAGAGAGGAGATAACATACACTACAGAGGGAGGAGGAATCACACAGACTGTATGGGTGTAGAGAGGAGACAATATACACTACAGAGGGAGGAGGAATCACACAGACTGTATGGGTGTAGAGAGAAGACAATATACACTACAGAGGGAGGAGGAATCACACAGACTGTATGGGTGTAGAGAGGAGACAACATACACTACAGAGGGAGGAGGAATCACACAGACTGTATGGGTGTAGAGAGGAGACAACATACACTACAGAGGGAGGAGGAATCACACAGACTGTATGGGTGTAGAGAGGAGACAACATACACTACAGAGGGAGGAGGAATCACACAGACTGTATGGGTGTAGAGAGAAGACAATATACACTACAGAGGGAGGAGGAATCACACAGACTGTATGGGTGTAGAGAGAAGACAACATACACTACAGAGGGAGGAGGAATCACACAGACTGTATGGGTGTAGAGAGAAGACAATATACACTACAGAGGGAGGAGGAATCACACAGACTGTATGGGTATAGAGAGGAGACAATATACACTACAGAGGGAGGAGGAATCACACAGACTGTATGGGTGTAGAGAGGAGACAATATACACTACAGAGGGAGGGAGGAGGAATCACACAGACTGTATGGGTGTAGAGAGAAGATAACACTGCAGAGGGAGGAGGAATCACACAGACTGTATGGGTGTAGAGAGGAGAGAGAGACACTACAGATGGAGGAGGAATCACACAGACTGTATGGGTATAGAGAGGAGACAACATACACTACAGAGGGAGGAGGAATCACACAGACTGTATGGGTGTAGAGGAGACAATATACACTACAGAGGGAGGAGGAATCACACAGACTGTATGGGTGTAGAGAGAAGACAACATACACTACAGAGGGAGGAGGAATCACACAGACTGTATGGGTGTAGAGAGAAGATAATATACACTACAGAGGGAGGAGGAATCACACAGACTGTACGGGTGTAGAGAGGAGACAACATACACTACAGAGGGAGGAGGAATCACGTAGACTGTATGGGTGTAGAGAGGAGACAACATACACTACAGAGGGAGGAGGAATCACACAGACTGTATGGGTGTAGAGAGAAGACAATATACACTACAGAGGGAGGAGGAATCACACAGACTGTATGGGTGTAGAGAGGAGACAACATACACTACAGAGGGAGGAGGAATCACACAGACTGTATGGGTGTAGAGAGGAGACAACATACACTACAGAGGGAGGAGGAATCACACAGACTGTATGGGTGTAGAGAGGAGATAACACTACAGAGGGAGGAGGAATCACACAGACTGTATGGGTGTAGAGAGGAGACAACATACACTACAGAGGGAGGAGGAATCACACAGACTGTATGGGTGTAGAGAGGAGACAACATACACTACAGAGGGAGAGGGAATCACACAGACTGTATGGGTGTAAGGAGGAGACAATATACACTACAGAGGGAGGAGGAATCACACAGACTGTATGGGTGTAGAGAGAAGACAACATACACTACAGAGGGAGGAGGAATCACACAGACTGTATGGGTGTAGAGAGAAGACAATATACACTACAGAGGAAGGAGGAATCACACAGACTGTATGGGTGTAGAGAGGAGACAACATACACTACAGAGGGAGGAGGAATCACACAGACTGTATGGGTGTAGAGAGGAGACAACATACACTACAGAGGGAGGAGGAATCACACAGACTGTATGGGTGTAGAGAGGAGACAACATACACTACAGAGGGAGGAGGAATCACACAGACTGTATGGGTGTAGAGAGAAGACAATATACACTACAGAGGGAGGAGGAATCACACAGACTGTATGGGTGTAGAGAGGAGACAACATACACTACAGAGGGAGGAGGAATCACACAGACTGTATGGGTGTAGAGAGGAGATAACATACACTACAGAGGGAGGAGGAATCACACAGACTGTATGGGTGTAGAGAGGAGACAATATACACTACAGAGGGAGGAGGAATCACACAGACTGTATGGGTGTAGAGAGAAGACAATATACACTACAGAGGGAGGAGGAATCACACAGACTGTATGGGTGTAGAGAGGAGACAACATACACTACAGAGGGAGGAGGAATCACACAGACTGTATGGGTGTAGAGAGGAGACAACATACACTACAGAGGGAGGAGGAATCACACAGACTGTATGGGTGTAGAGAGGAGACAACATACACTACAGAGGGAGGAGGAATCACACAGACTGTATGGGTGTAGAGAGAAGACAATATACACTACAGAGGGAGGAGGAATCACACAGACTGTATGGGTGTAGAGAGAAGACAACATACACTACAGAGGGAGGAGGAATCACACAGACTGTATGGGTGTAGAGAGAAGACAATATACACTACAGAGGGAGGAGGAATCACACAGACTGTATGGGTGTAGAGAGGAGACAACATACACTACAGAGGGAGGAGGAATCACACAGACTGTATGGGTGTAGAGAGAAGACAACATACACTACAGAGGGAGGAGGAATCACACAGATTGTATGGGTGTAGAGAGGAGACAATATACACTACAGAGGGAGGAGGAATCACACAGACTGTATGGGTATAGAGAGGAGACAACATACACTACAGAGGGAGGAGGAATCACACAGACTGTATGGGTGTAGAGAGGAGATAACATACACTACAGAGGGAGGAGGAATCACACAGACTGTATGGGTGTAGAGAGGAGACAACATACACTACAGAGGGAGGAGGAATCACACAGACTGTATGGGTGTAGAGAGGAGATAATATACACTGCAGAGGGAGGAGGAATCACACAGACTGTATGGGTGTAAGGAGGAGACAACATACACTACAGAGGGAGGAGGAATCACACAGACTGTATGGGTGTAGAGAGAAGACAACATACACTACAGAGGGAGGAGGAATCACACAGACTGTATGGGTGTAGAGAGGAGACAACATACACTACAGAGGGAGGAGGAATCACACAGACTGTATGGGTGTAGAGAGAAGAGAGAGACACTACAGAGGGAGGAGGAATCACACAGACTGTATGGGTGTAGAGAGAAGACAATATACACTACAGAGGGAGGAGGAATCACACAGACTGTATGGGTGTAGAGAGGAGATAATATACACTACAGAGGGAGGAGGAATCACACAGACTGTATGGGTGTAGAGAGGAGACAACATACACTACAGAGGGAGGAGGAATCACACAGACTGTACGGGTGCAGAGAGGAGACAACATACACTACAGAGGAAGGAGGAATCACACAGACTGTATGGGTGTAGAGAGAAGATAATATACACTACAGAGGGAGGAGGAATCACACAGACTGTATGGGTGTAGAGAGGAGACAATATACACTACAGAGGGAGGAGGAATCACACAGACTGTATGGGTGTAGAGAGGAGACAATATACACTACAGAGGGAGGAGGAATCACACAGACTGTATGGGTGTAGAGAGAAGACAACATACACTACAGAGGGAGGAGGAATCACACAGACTGTATGGGTGTAGAGAGAAGAGAGAGACACTACAGAGGGAGGAGGAATCACACAGACTGTATGGGTGTAGAGAGAAGACAACATACACTACAGAGGGAGGAGGAATCACACAGACTGTATGGGTGTAGAGAGAAGAGAGAGACACTACAGAGGGAGGAGGAATCACACAGACTGTATGGGTGTAGAGAGGAGATAATATACACTACAGAGGGAGAGGAATCACACAGACTGTATGGGTGTAGAGAGGAGACAACATACACTACAGAGGGAGGAGGAATCACACAGACTGTATGGGTGTAGAGAGGAGACAACACACACTACAGAGGGAGGAGGAATCACACAGACTGTATGGGTGTAGAGAGGAGACAACATACACTACAGAGGGAGGAGGAATCACACAGACTGTATGGGTGTAGAGAGAAGACAACATACACTACAGAGGGAGGAGGAATCACACAGACTGTATGGGTGTAGAGAGAAAAGAGAGACACTACAGAGGGAGGAGGAATCACACAGACTGTATGGGTGTAGAGAGAAGACAACATACACTACAGAGGGAGGAGGAATCACACAGACTGTATGGGTGTAGAGAGGAGACAACATACACTACAGAGGGAGGAGGAATCACACAGACTGTATGGGTGTAGAGAGGAGACAACATACACTACAGAGGGAGGAGGAATCACACAGACTGTATGGGTGTAAGGAGGAGACAACATACACTACAGAGGGAGGAGGAATCACACAGACTGTATGGGTGTAGAGAGGAGACAACATACACTACAGAGGGAGGGAGGAATCACACAGACTGTATGGGTGTAGAGAGAAGACAACATACACTACAGAGGGAGGAGGAATCACACAGACTGTATGGGTGTAAGGAGGAGACAACATACACTACAGAGGGAGGAGGAATCACACAGACTGTATGGGTGTAGAGAGAAGACAACATACACTACAGAGGGAGGAGGAATCACACAGACTGTATGGGTGTAGAGGAGACAATATACACTACAGAGGGAGGAGGAATCACACAGACTGTATGGGTGTAGAGAGAAGATAATATACACTACAGAGGGAGGAGGAATCACACAGACTGTACGGGTGTAGAGAGGAGATAACATACACTACAGAGGAAGGAGGAATCACACAGACTGTATGGGTGTAGAGAGGAGATAATATACACTACAGAGGGAGGAGGAATCACACAGACTGTATGGGTGTAAGGAGGAGACAACATACACTACAGAGGGAGGAGGAATCACACAGACTGTATGGGTATAGAGGAGACAATATACACTACAGAGGAAGGAGGAATCACACAGATTGTATGGGTGTAAGGAGGAGACAACATACACTACAGAGGGAGGAGGAATCACACAGACTGTACGGGTGTAGAGAGAAGACAACATACACTACAGAGGGAGGAGGAATCACAGACTATGGGTGTAGAGAGGAGACAATATACACTACAGAGGGAGGAGGAATCACACAGACTGTATGGGTGTAGAGAGGAGATAATATACACTACAGAGGGAGAGGGAATCACACAGACTGT